>NW_009925309.1:0-7410 GCF_000696875.1 Nestor notabilis | reverse complement strand
TGCTGAATCTCGGTCAAATCTCGACTCTGCAACTTTAATGGTCAGAATCAACTGTGGAAAAAGGGAGCCCTTGGGACAATAAAGCTTAGACAGTTAAGGGTAGTGAAACACTGATTATAAGGTACAGGTGTGCAACTTAAGCTCCTGTAACAATAAAGATCAGTGAGAAGCCAAATTTCTTCTCTTTGCAGAGGTGACGCTTTTAAGAACTCATTTACAATCATGTACATACAATTTCCAGTGTTAAATACAGCAGTCAGAAGAATAAACCTTTACACTACCAGAATGAAAGAGAAAACTGACCCAGCATCTCTCATTCTGATTGCAAAGCTTTTTTGATGAGAGGACAGGACAAGAGACCCAAAATGAAAAAGAAGGAAATATTAGTCCATTAGACTAAGATCTGAGTTCCTCCTAACATAGACCTTGGAACAGATTGCAGGGAATTTCTGACCCTGCTTTGGAAGGACAGCAAAACTGCAACAAGAAATAAATTCATTTTTCAATACTTGTAGAAAGATTTCTGTGGCTGCAAAAATTCAGCCCACCCCATCTTTAAATGCGCAATATTTGCACTGTACCAACTGGGATGTGGTTTCCATTCTCCCGTTCCTCCTCTTCACTCATTTCTTCTTCACTCACCTCTTCTGCAAAAGAGAATCAAGTTCAACTGAAAACTCAACACTTCTGAGGTTCCTTGTAAGACAGATCACTACTGAAATGCTTTTCTAACTCACCAGGCCTTCGCTTTCATCACTATCTAGTTCATGGCCTTATACTTCTGTTTCCCTTAACCTAAATACTTCCCCCCTTACTGAACAAAACTACACCTCTTAGCTTCCAACAGGGAATACAATTCTTACCAACTACCTGGGAATTCTGGGAGGGGGCAGGTGAATAAATTAAACTCAGGAAACTGAGGAGTATTTGCTTATTAACTGCCACCAGAGCATGATTCTGTGCCTTTTCTTTACTAATCAATTACAAGGAAAGCTGTAAATAGACTTTGTTTTCCTGCCAGTACCAGTAAATGAACATAATCTTAAAAGGTTTAGCAACAAAGTGAAATTTGAGACATTTGTATTTCACCACCCCCAAATAAGTGCAGAATTGTTCTCTACAGAGTAAATGTTATGTTGTAAAATTAAACTGTAGCCTTACACCACTGAGGAAGACAAGAATGGCTTTCAGCTCTCTAATCAAGTAATTGGTATTACCTCTATATAAAAGGATAGAATAGGACTTGTACTTGGTTTTTTTCTTTTTAGTTATCTTGACCTGTGAGGTCTCAGCCTATCCTAGACTAAGAGAGAAGGGAAATGTTCAAATAAAACAAAACAGTACAAGAAACAAAATCATAAAACACCACTCTAAGACCTGCTTTATATTAACTCACCAGCTGACTGCTCAGATACTTCCTCAGAATTGCTTCCTGTCTCTTCCTCCTCCTCCTCCTCTTCCTCTCCCTCTTCCTCAGAGCCTTCACTGCTGGACTCTTCCTCCTCTTCTTCTGAGCCTGATCCAGATTCTGTTCAGGAATGATCAAACACATAACTAAGTAGGCACACGCTCTAGTAACAGTGCTTCATCAACAGACAACAGTACAATTAATTACACCTACTAAGTTGTATTTCATCACCTGATGAAGACTCTGCAGAGCTGGTTTTTCTCTCACTGTCACTGATGTCTTGCAAGTCTGAAAGAGGATCTCTCTCTTCTGGTTTCTCTTCTTTTACTGCTGAGACCACAAAGAAGAACAGGATGCTATCAATTCTACTTACAGGATTCTGAACATCCAGATAACTGCTTTACTTTCTGTGGTGCTGAAGGTGCTGTATTGGAAATACAGAGTGCTAAACCAGTTTCACTCTGCTCAAAGACAAACAGCTTTTCTTAGTGCAGAACCAAGGGCCAAAAATGTGGAGTATTGCCCTTTGGGGGTTTTAAATAGGATATACGCCTAAGCTCCAACAGGACTGATTAAAAAATAAAAAGTAAATTAAAGTAACATGGTAACAAGTATCACCACAACACAGTCTCACTAATGTGTACATACAGTCCTTCTATCAGTGCTTACTATTCTAATGCAGTCCTTCTGGATCACCATGAAACAGCACAAGTGAATAACTTGATTGAGTAGACAACAGCTTCCAAGGACTTACTGCCTCTGCCTCCACCTGGGATTGCAGCTGATCACATCCTGCAATCAGCTGCACTGGAACAGTTACACTTAGTTTTGCAGCTACACACATTAAGAGGGCAGACAGGGAGCTTTTCCTCTTTAACCAAAGACACTTTAATGTCAACTGTGCAAGTTCTCTACTCACAGGTAGGACCTCCTAGGCATGGGAAGGACCATTTTCTGACTTAGAAAGCAAAATTCACCATCTCACCAGAATACTGCCTTAAGCATTTATTGTCTTCTACAAGGTGACAATAGCAGTGATGCTTAAACTCTATTGATCCCAGTAAGGTAACTTTTTAAGGTAGCTTAGTTCCTAACAACCCAACTGAAGCCATGTAAATCCCTTTAACCTGCAAGGGAATCCAACTACAACGTTTAGAAATTCAGTCAGCTGCTTCTTCCATCACTGAATGGAATAACTCACTTGGAAACTTTTTACATTACTACTTCTATTACTTAAGGAAAGACTCATTCCATTTGTCACCTGCATAATTACCTGCAAACCCAGCATTGCTGTAGAAGACCGTACATGTTTATGAATATTGCCACCAATGCAGTGGACAACACTTTCAGCAGAGTACCAGGGATATGTGTTTATCACTAAGAATTAAAGACTCCACCAGAACAGCTCCTCCTAGCCCCCAGGCAAAGACATTATAAAGTGGCAAATGCTACCTGGTTTCCTGCTATCTCCTTGCTCAAGCTTGTCTCTCTGCTGTCGTAATGGGCTGCGACTCCAGGGTCTCATTTTTACTTTGTCTCCATATTCTTCCCTCACTGTTCTATGGTGTGCAGAAACTAGTGAAAACAAAACCGGAAGAAATTGTTACATCTCCCTGCCCTAAGCAGAATGATTCTGTCTGCCACAACCTCCTGCTTTGCACCCTTTTGGCTCTTCCTTACAACTAAAGGGTAATGGGGAGGTGTGGAAGTGGAACCTAACTATATCTAGAAGAGGAAAGGACTGATTTGCCTCATGCACAAAACCCACGGGTTTATACTACTTAGAGAAAGGTGCTGCCATACTTGGGAAACAGAAGCGAGATGCCCTACGTGTTACACAGTAAACACCCTGAAACTAAGCCATTAATGCCAGAGAGAGAAATTGACAGACCAG
Organism: Nestor notabilis; assembly: GCF_000696875.1. Taxonomy (NCBI): domain Eukaryota; kingdom Metazoa; phylum Chordata; class Aves; order Psittaciformes; family Psittacidae; genus Nestor; species Nestor notabilis. The sequence continues at coordinate 4,108 of NW_009925309.1, read as the reverse complement.
GAAGATGCATAAAAGAATAAACCAGGTTTAGAAGGAGCTGACAGAACATTTAGAGCCATAAAAATAACTAAAATGAAAGGCCAGATACATTGAGCAGTATCAGTGCAAATACCAAGCACAAAAAAGAGCTGTTTGGTATGAGCTGAACAAGAAATAGCAGCAATAAATATGGCTTCTTGAACCACACTTGAACACTCTCTGTCACTTGATCACAGGAACGGGCTCCGATTTTCACCTCTGAAAGCTGGGACAGAAATGTTTTAAACAAAAATTATCTGAACTTAGACTGCAAGTATCCTGTGTTATGCAAAGTGAGGCTCATGTGTAGAACTGATTTAAATTGCTCAGTTATCAGATCTTTCCCACTTCACTCCCACTACAGCCTTTTCCATGGTCGGAGTACTTACATGATCTCCCTCTCTTTGCAATTTATTTCCCCAAATCCTTAAAACACTTAATTTTGAGACTTCGATCTCTGCCAGACTGGGTTAGACTCAGCCAAAGAGTTCAGAAGCAACTGGGATCGTGATGGATACACACACAGACAATGTCAGTTCCATAGAGCTTGTTTCCATAGGAAACCAGGCCAACAGAGTGGCAAAGGCCCACTGACTGATCAGTATGTTGTGTTATTTAAGGCATACAATATTGTACAACTTCATAGATGGGGGTTTTTTCCCCCCTCTCACATAGAAGGTCCCCCCACTTTGATATTCTTTTTTCAGTCTTGCACTCACCTAAGTAATGTTGTCTACACCTCCAGTCCCCACCGTGTCAGTAGATATTAAGCCCAAACAACATTTATACAGAGACACTTACCTTCTCTCCTGGCTTCCCGTTCCTTACGTCTCTCTTCAGCTCGTCTTTCCCGTTCCTTTTGCTCCCTTTGCTCTTTCTGCTGCTCTCGGATTTTTCTCTCTCGTTCCCTCTCAAGCTGCTCCAGACGATCTCTAGAACAGAATTATTTGCTGTTACATTACAGTTCACTATAAATTCAGCTTATGAAGGAAAGCTCTTGCTATAACAAACTACAGGGCCATTTGATTTCATTAGCAGCACCACCACTGACTGTGTATCAGTCAAAATCAGACAGAGCTTTTCAGCTGATCCTTTAAACACAGTGTTTCAAAGACAAAGTCCATGGACTCTACAACACAAGAGCTTCTGCACCTTCCCAGGATTTACACAGAAATTCAGCAAGTTCTGTTAATAAATCCCCTGGTTCACACTTTTTTCATTACAGTAGAACACTGGCAATGAATTCACCTACAAATACCTGCTGTAATGAAGCCACTTACAAAGGTCATTAAAGTCAAGAACACGTTTTCATTAGGCAACACATTCACAAGAACATGGCACTGGCACCAAAGCTTACAGGTTTTTGCTCTGAACTTGTCATTTCAGAACAATGAAAGGTTAGACAGACTGAGAGGAGGAAGCTGTTCATCTCTGCTGCTTTGTCACAGGGCAGGGAGGGATGGATGTACCTCTCCCTCCTGGAATGCTCCCTTGCCATTTCTCTCCGTTTCTGTCTTTCCCATTCACGACGGGCTTTATCCTGCTCTTCTCTATGTCTCTTCCTACGCTCATGTTCCCGTTCTTTCTCTTTCACTCTGGCATGTTTCCCTAAACAAACAAAAACGAATTTTGGAGTGTTACTGTTCAAAATATTGAGTGCTCCTATTTTTAGAAAGCAAAACTAGAAAGGATGAAATTCCTGGTAACCTATTTTCATGTTCTCTGTTACTTTCTTAATGGAAAAAACCTAATCTGAAAGGGTGCTGAAAAATTAAAAGATTGGAAGATCTTGTACAAATATCTTGCATTAAGATAGAAAAAGGTTGTTAATAACAGGGATACAATAGGAATGTTTCCAGAAAGGGTCTTTTTTCTGTTACAGTCAGGTAGAAAGATCATAGCTCAGCCCACTGGCTCACTGAAGCCAGGAAGAAGCTTAACAGACTTCAAAGAATAAAAGTAGACTCTATGTCCCTGTCCCAAAGTGATCTCTGTCCTCTCAAACACACACAAACCCCTGTCACTCCCATAAGGGCATTAAAGAGAACCAAGGAAATAATACAATTCCTTTGTCTTATCCACTGTCAGGTTTTCTTCAGTTTGTAGTCACTGTTATTTACTCTCTACAGGGTTCCTGTCTGGCTTCACCTCAGGAAGCTACCAGGAACGTTATCCAGAAGTAGGAATAACAACCTTCTGCCGAGTGACTGCGATGTCTGCGTTTCTCTTTCCTCTTCTCATCTTTTCTATGATGGGCTTTTTCTTTCCGTGACATTTGCTGCGGTGGTTTTATAGCCAAGGAATCATCTTCCTCTCCTCTAAAACACAAGCCAAAGTAACAAACTCAGAAAGGTTTCATGGACTCTCAAACACATTGTGTGTCAATTCCTCTTTTCTCCACTTTGAAAAGAATGGATTTTTCTCCTCTTTTATTAATTTACCTTAAAATTAATTCCATAACACCCCTGAACCAAGGCACTAACAGTACATTACAGAGAACAACAGGCATGTAGGTAAGAAGTTAAGCTCTTAGTATAAGCACACTTTTGAATACACAAGCAACTGGGGATGAATTAAGCACTGAAGAGAACTTTGCAGGCCTGCTTTAACTCTACTTATATTTAAGTGAAATATTACTAGGTAGTGGCCAAAACTGGAACACAACACATCATTAAACCTTAATCAATAACCTCAAAAAGATACCCTGGCATGTTCTGTAAGCAGGAGATGGCATATCTTTGTGATAAAGAACTTAAACTTGTCCCCTTCAGATACTTTTAAACCCTCTTCTCAGTATTTCTAGATGTTGAGTAACACTTCCTAAGGTAATAAGGTTATTCTCTTACCTGTCTTCCATAGAGTCTTCCCTCCTGTAAGGCGAGTTTCTGATGGTTATTTCCATGCGGTGATCCCTCAACTCGCCCTCTTCGAGAGAATCCCGCTTTGAATCCCTATCATCTGACTGCAACAGGAACACAAGAAAGGGAGAAACCAAAATGAATTGTTATGTCACACAAGGAAAAACATTCAAACAGCTCTTCCACTCCTGGCTCAAAAGCCACCCTCAGCTGGGGACACCAGTAACAGACAGTAAGTTACAAAGCAGAGACTTCATAGTTGTAAGCAGCTGAATGCTGTTTGATTGCAACTGCAGCTCAGCTGTTGTAGGTTCATGTAATTACACAAGTTAAATCACTGGGGGGTTCTTCTCCAAGAGAAAGTTACTTTGTACATAGTTACACAAACCCAAAGAATAACATAAAAGTTATTAAAAAACAACTATTTAAACCCATTTTTCCATAAATACTTCAAAAAGCTCTTGCCTGAACTGCACCTTCCACGTAATCACGTAAGTGCATTCACCTCTTCTGACCAGTAACTATAAACCAAAGCCCAGTGGACAACGTAAGGCCAATGAGACCTCAAAGTATTTCGTCCAACTTTGGAATTAGGGATCACACACAAAACATGCACAAGAGCACAGAGGAATTCCGCTGACAGAGCAAGAAGCCCTGTTCTCATCAGGAAATGAGGATACAGGCACTGAAGGGCACTCAGGTTTCATCAGAAATACACCAAAGGGCAGCTTACATTTTTCATGCGCTTGATCTCTGCCTTCTCCTCTTGCTCCTTCCTTCGTTTTTTTTCCTGAAGAATTTCATCTAAAGTTTTCACTTTCCAAGAATCCTTTTCATCACCCATTGGCGTTTAAAACAAAAGAAACCTCTGAAAAAGAAAGCAACGTTAATAAAACCTACACAGCCCAACACAACTGCGCCTATTTGACACTGCCCTTTACATGCAGAGATACACTTCGTAATTATTAATGTACTTAATAAGTCAATTAAACTCAAGCGGGACTTGGCCTGAACCAGAAGAGGCCGGTTTACCCCTGGCAGCTCAAACCACCCTCGCTGTGGACTTAGGGGCCTGCCCGAGTCAACGCCGTTTATAAGCAGGCTCTGGCGTTTCTCCACCGAGAAGAACGCAGCGCCGGCTGCAGGCGCCGGCCCGTCCCTCTCCGCACGGCTGCGGTACGGAACGGCGGACACCAACACCCCCAAACAGACGCCGCTCGGCCCGGTGCGGA
>NW_009925308.1:0-1002 GCF_000696875.1 Nestor notabilis | reverse complement strand
CCCCATAGACACCCCATGGACACCCCATAGACACTCCATAGCACCCCATGGACACTCCATAGGACCCCATGGCACCCCATGGACACCCCATAGCACCCCAGAGCACCCCATGGACACCCCATAGGCACCCCATAGACACTGCACGGACACCCCATGAACACCCCATGGACACCACATAGCACCCTATGGACACCACATGGACACCCCATAGCACCCCATAGACACCCCAGAGCACCCCAGAGCACCCCATGGACACCCCATAGACACCCCATAGCACCCCATAGACACCCCAGAGCACCCCAGAGCACCCCATGGACACCCCATAGACACCCCATAGCACCCCATAGACACCCCAGAGCACCCCAGAGCACCCCATGGACACCCCATAGACACCCCATAGCACCCCATAGACACCCCAGAGCACCCCAGAGCACCCCATGGACACCCCATAGACACCCCATAGCACCCCATAGACACCCCAGAGCACCCCAGAGCACCCCATGGACACCCCATAGACACCCCATAGCACCCCATAGACACCCCAGAGCACCCCAGAGCACCCCATGGACACCCCATAGACACCCCATAGCACCCCATAGACACCCCAGAGCACCCCAGAGCACCCCATGGACACCCCATAGACACCCCATAGCACCCCATAGACACCCCAGAGCACCCCAGAGCACCCCATGGACACCCCATAGACACCCCATAGCACCCCATGGACACCCCATAGACACCCCATGGTCACCCCATAGACACCCCATAGACACTGCACAGACACCCCATAGACACCCCATAGCAGCCCATAGACACCCCATAGACACCCCACAGCACCCCATAGCCCCCCCATAACACCCCATAGACACCCCACAGCACCCCACGTCCCCCCCGTGCCCACCTCCAGGCTGTCCAGGTACCCCAGCACATTGGGGTGCCTCAGGCTGCGCAGGCGCTTCAGGCCCGCCCGGGCCAGGGCGGTGGCAGCCGCGTCCCCCGGGG
>NW_009925307.1:10884-12299 GCF_000696875.1 Nestor notabilis | reverse complement strand
CTCAGGAGGAAGAGGCAGGACAGTGAGTAGGGGGCTCTCATCTGGAGGATGGACAGGGAGGGGAAGACACATCAGTAACCACGGAGCATCCTTAGGCAGTGGCCAAAGCCTTGGCTAGCACATGTGCCCATCCCACAACCCAGCAAGAAAACCCCTACAGTACCCACTGCTCCTCTACATCAGCACCCAGTTGCAGCAGGGGATGCTGAGGTTAAGGTCTGAGCCCCCTTTGCCTCTCCCCTGCCTCCTTCAGACCTGCTCCCATTCATCTCAGCAGCTCCGTGCTCACTAGTTAAAGCTTTCCAGAGACTCCCCTGGTTCGCAGCCAGGATGGGGCTGGCTGCGCCAGGCTATTACCAGGCAGGCTGATGGGCTTCGGAGCTGCTCGTTCCTCTTAGAGGCACTGCAGGGAAGACTTAAGTGCATTCACCTGAGCCGGCCTCATCCTTCCTGTGTGCAGGTCCTACCTGCAGTGCCTACCTAATGCGAGAGCGGAAGAAGGTGCTCGACATCCCTCTGCTTTATGGGGCTCGGAGGTGCTGAGCAGCGCGGGATGGAGTGATGCTGTGCTGGGGTGACCTTGAGCACAGGCAGGGCTGCTCTGCCGCCCCTTCCTCCTCCCGCAGGGCTCAGCGAGGAGAAAAGGGGGTTTAAATTATTATTATTACTACTTCATGCTGGAGATGTCGCCTTAAAAGTCACCGCAGGCGATGGGGACACCACAGGGGGTCTGCCCTATGCTTGGTGAAGGAGATGCTGCGGGTGCTCCTCGCTTCTGTGCTGGACCCAGCTGAGCCCAAGACTCTGTTCCTCTTCCCCAGCAACCCCTCTGCCCCTGAGCTTTGCTGTGGGGTGCTCCCTGCCTTGTTCAAACCTCCTGCATGCGACAATTGTATTGTCTTCCTCTAGATTAGCCTTTGAAAGTCTATAATTTAAAAGTATAGGCCATAAGTTTGAAAGCTAATTCCAAGCAGGAACGTGATGATCCAAGCAGCATCTGCCTGCTCCCTATTAAAATCCTGTGTTTAGTCTATGGATGACTACGTACTCATCCGTATCACAGACTGGTGTACTTCACCAATGGTGAAGTACACAATTAAGGCGATCCAGTAAAGTCAAATAATCATTAATTTCAATTGCTGTACTGTTAAAAACATTTCCATGATCTGTTTATCTGCCCTTCTGTGCTCTCCCTTTTTGCATCCAGTTGCCCATCATGGACCCAAATCGCCAGGTGCAGCCAGAGTGGGGAGCACCTTCCCAGCACCAGCAATCAGTGCTGCCGAGTCCCATCGCATCAGGGGTACCAGTGGGTGTCCAGACCATCACCCCTCGCTGCCTCCCTCCAGCCTTTGCCTCCTGCGCTGCCCATCGAGGTAAGGGTGCGAAGCACAGACAGACAGACACAGACAGAC
>NW_009925307.1:7612-10739 GCF_000696875.1 Nestor notabilis | reverse complement strand
GGGCGGGGGGACGGGGCTGGCCGAGCTGCCACAATGGGAGCACAGCAACGCCACCAATTAAGGGCACCTCCTTCATTTGCTGTCTCATTTGGAGGAGAGGACGTGTGGGCTGGAGTGGAGGCACCGGTGACCGATGGGGATGCTGGTAGGGAGGACGGTTTTGTCTGGGGGTACCAGCATCCCCCATCCCCTTGTCTGGTGCATACTGGGGGTCTCAGACGTGTGTGCAAGTGCAGTGGGTTCACAGGTACCAATGGAGACCCCTGAACCTCCAAATCTGCTCAGGGCCTGGCCCTGCACAGACAAGCCCCAGTGCTCCCACCCTTCTTGGCCAGTGTATGCAGCCACCGGTGCTGAAGTGTGGTCCCCCAGTGCTGGTACCCTCCAGCAGCCCCCGGGATGCCTCCTCTGCCCCATCCCTGCCCTGCCGGGTCTCCCCATCCCTTCCCAGCAGCACACAGAGGGGGTTTGGCAGGCCAAGCCCACAAAGGGATGGTCCCTGGGATGCCATTCGTGAGCCCAGCGTCACCCACAGCATGGTGGGAGCTGCGGTAACCCAGTGACACTCCCTTTGCCATCACAACAGGCTCCTCCATGGGCACAGCTGCCAACACACCAGCTAACGTCGAGTTCCTTTTATTAAGGAGTTTAGAAAGTCCACATGTACAGCGTTGGACACCACTCACACACGACCTAGACTTCACAGCACTGCTACACACCACGACCTGGCCCAGGGCTCCACCAGAAGGTACGTGGCCAGGTCCCAGACCACCCCCCCTCAGGCCATCCCTCCCCAGGGAGGTGTCACCACGGATGGGTTTAGCCTAATCCAGGGCTGTGGCGCTCGGAATAATCCTGGGAAATCCCACATCTTGGCATGGGTGAAACACCTCTCGTGCAAGTCAAGACAAAGCCGTTAGGGAGTCCTGGGTGACAGGGGCAGGTACACAAGGGTGTGCTACTGACGAGCTGCACGTACAGCACCCCCTCCCAGCACTGAAAACCACTGGCGGAGGGGTCCAGGGAAGGGATGAGCCTTCCCACCCGGACACACGTCTCTGTGTGAGGCCTTGGCCTGAAGATGAGCACTAGAAAACCCAGCTACAGCTAATCCGTGGAGATTAATGGACAGAAAGTAAAGACGGGCGTTCTGCTCCCTGCCTGCACACAGCCCATTCCAAAGGGGTCCGGCAGCGCACAGGGGGATCCTTGGAAGCTGCTCTTGTGCTGCCTGGGAAATGCCACTGCTGAGCATCCCCAGATCCTATGGTTTGAGCATCCAGCCTGGACGGCTGCTCCGGACGGGGATGGAGCAGGTACAGATGGTGCCTGTGCTCGGAGCTTGTCCTTGTCCACAGGCTCAGAGGAGCATCTTTGGCAGAGGGGGAAGCTGCGGTGATCCCGAATGCATCATTTGTCCCCATTTTCCTGCCAGAACAGACAGGCAGGTACTCACCCAGCAGGAGAAAGGGGCTTGTCCAGCACAGGATCCGAGGTGGGGAAGGCTTAAAAGAAAGGAGAAGCACGCAGGGAAGATGAGCCTTTGATCTCCCCATGCCTTAAGCTGCCCTGGAAACAGGGATGGTGGGAGCTTTCCTCCCACCCTCAGGCAGTCTGTCTGTCTGGCGGTGTCTCCTGGGGCCAGGGCAGGGCTTCTGCTCCCCGTTGCTGCTGTAGCACAGGCAGAAAATCATGTAGGCTGTCCTCCTCCCTGCTCTGTTCCCATAGAGCCCACTCAGGCCGGGTTGTTTGGGGGTTATTTTTTGGACAAAATCCCTCATTTGAGTCTTTGCAGGGGGCCAGAGGGAGAATTGAGCCCACACCTTGTAGCAGCTCCTCCTTGGGTTGGCTGGTGAGAAGCATCCTTCGCCTGTGCCTGGTTATCAGGGCCCTGCAGATGCTAAGCCCCACTTGGGGCTTCTTTTTGCAAAACCTTAAAGGGATTTGAAGAAATGAAAGGCTTTGATTATCTGCAGGTGCTGAGCCAGAGCACAGCTCATCCTGGGTGGAAATGAATGCGGTTCCCCAGGCTGGGAGCGAGCAGAGCTTGGGATGTGCTGTCCCAAGCCAAAGGTTTTGGGAAAGGTCACAGCTTTTGGATGATGAAAGTTCAACGTGAATCCGAGTGGGTCTGGTTGGGAGGGAAGAGCTGCAAAATGCAGCAGAGCTGTGCTGGGAGCCTTCCTCTCCTCCTCCTCCTCACTGTGCTCCCCGTTTCAAGCTCTGCTAAAACAGCTCCATGGTGCTCAGTTCTGGGTCCTTGCAGCACCACGCCAGGGGCAATGGGGGCTGAGGAGTTGGTGGTTGTCTCTTTGTAGCTGCATTGTCTTGCAGGGGAAGAGGCGAGTGTATTACAGACCGGAGAGAGAATCACTGGCACAGTCTGGTGCCTGCACAGGCTGCAGCACAGCCGAGCCCTCCCCATCCCAGTAGCACCATGGGGTGAGCTGGGACCCTGGAGCAGCAGCTTTCTCCTGTGGGTTCTGTGGCGCGCAGGGCTCCTTGTGGTGAGTGTCCCCCAGTCCCTGTTCAGCTCAGTGAGGCCACTGCCGGGTGTCTGTGCCCGAAGCAGAGATGAATGGAGGTGTCCCGTCTGTCCAGGCTGCTGCATCCCTGCTGCCTCCCTCCTCTTCCTTGCCAGACCTCGCTGGGTACCACTCCCTGCATCCCTGCGTCCCACAGCCCTCTCTGCCATGAGCACTGGCCGTGGGTCACACTCTGTCCAGGACCCCCATTTTGGCTGCAGAGGAGCCATGGCATTAGGAAGTAAAGGTCCGGTGATGTCCATGGGTGCCTGGGGGCTAAAGACACCCTCACTGGTGCTCCCAGGTGCCTCTTGAAGATGGGTCAGCCCTTAGGGGGCATGGGGAGGATGGGAGTTGGGGAATGGGGCTGTGGGGTGGTGGGGAAGGGCACGGGGTGGGGGGTCTCATGCCATCCAGCTAATTCTCCTCCCGGACAGGCCGGATCTTCATCTCGGTGAACTTGAGGGAGTACTGCCAGCCGGTCCAGGAGGACCACTCGATGCCATCGGCGTAGGAGCTGTGGTGGCCCTTGAGGTACTGCCCGTTGAGGTTGGAGGTGTGGCAGGTGCGGTACCACCAGGCGCCGTGGTAGAAAGCTGCGC
>NW_009925307.1:3291-7134 GCF_000696875.1 Nestor notabilis | reverse complement strand
CGTCAGCAGGTGGATGCGCTTCAGCGCTGCGGCGGAGGGAGAGGGTGAGTGCAGGGGATGGAGCCCACACACAGGGTGTGGGGTGGGACATGGGGCGATTCCCACCCTCCAGCCTTCGCTCTGTTATTGCTGCCAAGGGCATGTGCTGAGCTCGGAGGCAACGGCCCCATCGCTTCCCTGCTCCTGTGCAGCCATCCAGTCCCTCCCTGCTGTCCAGGCATCACCCCCAGCATGGACTCAGCATCCATTCCCTTGTAGAGCGGACCCCAGGCTTTCCAGCAGCAGCGCCAGCCCCACGCACCTAACCAGTGCTCCCCTGTCAGCTTCCCAAAGCCATCCCGGTAGGCTTCCCAGCCACGGAAGAAGTTCACGGAGCCGTCCTCCCGCCGCTGGAACACCTGAGGAAACATGCAGGGCATCAGTCATGGGGCTGCTCTGAGCCCGTGCACCCCAACCTCCTCACGGTGCAAATTAAACCCTTACAACTCAGTGACTGCACAGGGATGCTGGTGAGCAGGTCCCCAAGGGGAATGCTGGATCGTTACGTGCCAGCTCCCAGGGATGGGTGAGTTGGTTCAAAGCCCTTCACTGGGTCCTCTGCCTGGAAATAGGAGCAAAGTCTGGGAAAGCCACGGTGAGCTCCTGCAGGAAGGTGGCCGGTGGCCCCGGGCAGATCCCTGCAGTTCAGCGCATCTTTCCTCCTCCCTTTTTCCTCTCCCATCTGCTCATCAGCATGTCATGCCCTGTGTGTTTCATCCATAGTTTTGGGTTTGATTTATTGACATGGATCCAGAAAATGCTGTTCTGTGTCCAACCATTTGAACTTAATTAAGCCTCCAGCCCTGGATTAATTGCATTAAACTTGGCTGAGCCAGCCTGCCCGATTGCCACCAAGCGCTGTGCTCCCATGGCCATGGCAGTGATTTGGGAACAGCCATCCCATGTGCTGGCAGCCAAGGGGCCAGAGCATCTTGGTTTTAAGGCTGGGCTGTGCTGCTGAGCCCATTCACCCCAATTCCAGCATCCCAGGCTCGGGCAATGCCACCGAGTCCTTACGCTGGCTGGGAAGTGCCATGCTTTGCTGTGCCGCAGGGATGCTCTGGCTGCTCCTAACTATTGCACACACAGGGTTTCATCCCAGCATGTGGAGGAGACTCAGCTTGTGAGCTTTATGCCGGTTTGTCCTTCACCGGATGGGCATTTTGGGGGCCGCAGATGCCCGGTGCCCGCTGCAGCACGCTCCTCGGCACGGCTCTGATCCTGCTGTACTTACCTTCTAGAATTAGAGCCTTAATTTTTATCCCTGCGTTGAGCACTTGAGAAGCTGTGGTTAAGCCTATTTAAAGGGGCTTTCTTCAGGCTTGCTGGGAAGGGGGATGGTGCTGGATGGGGCCCCGAAGCTGATTTTCCCTGGCTCCCGTGCTGCCATGCAGGGAAGGCAGCAGAAGTGGCACCGATGCTCCCTCCTAATCGGCTTTGACCCGCAGTTGTAAATAGGCCAATTGCCTGAGCAGTGCCCAGGGAAGCGTGTGGGGCACATCTCCATGACCGAGCCTTTGGCACACTCAGGAATCACCCCGGGGCATTGGAGCAGCCCTTTGGTGCCTTACTGTCCACTAAGCTCAGCCCCAAGCGGCTTGAAACCAGGCTGGGAGGTTGCTGGAGGTCCTGTGTGTCCTCCTGAGTCTCCTGCTCCATTCTCATCATCTCTTGCGGACAGTCTCTCCTCGTGCTTTACTCCTGCGTCCACCGGGGATGTGGGAGCTGCCTCCCTGCACCGGGATGCTGCGAGCACCGGTGACTGCAGGCTCCCAGCCCTGCCTCGCCGCTCTGTTCCTCCTCATCAAATATGCATCACCCTCCTCTTAAGCAAAAAGGATTTCCTTCCCTTCTTTAAAGGCAAAGCTAAAATATTTATCTCCCCCGCTCTCTGCCTCTCCCGGTCGCTCTGAGCTCACAGGGCAGGGACAGGCCCCTGCAAAGGTGCCAACCCAGAAAATGGGTTAAAACCAGAGGAAATTGGGAGCGCCAGCCGGCGCCTGCCGTGGTGGTGGTGGTGGTGGTGAGGGAAGGCTTTGCTCCTGCTCCCTGAAGCCTCCTGATGCCAGTGCCCACCAAACCCCATCAGGCTCAAATCACAGCCACAGCCTGGGCAGATGCTCGACCATCACTTCTCTGACACCGCAGCGCTTGAGCTCCTGGTTTGCAGCAGCTGTGGCATGGACCCCACAGCCCCAGCCCTGTGGGGTTCCCTGGAGCCCCCTTTCTGGTGGAGAGACCGTGTCTGGGTTCAGCCATGGAGAAGACAACCTTGGAGCATCGCAGGAGCCAGACCCTGGGAAATGCCAACCCCGTGTCGCAGCCTGTGAACACTGTGACCTGCAGCACTGTCCCCACCGGCTGAAGTGTCTTGTCCCTGTTCTTGGCAACTCATAAATCCTCTCTTTTGGGAGCAGAACATGTCACCCCAGGCTTGTCTCACCCGCTGCCTTTGGCTCAGCCTAGCCTGAGTGTAAATGCATCAGTGTCTGCTCAAAGCCCCAGCCTGCTCAGGACCCTCCAGCGGGTGACGAGCAGGATGGGTGCAGCCATCCCCACCAGCATCCTCAGCATGGCAGGTGCTCATGGACCTGGAAGCTGTCACTTAACATTACCACGGCTTCCATCCTGCTGGCACAGCCTTTTCTTAAGCATCCTTCAGCTTTCCCACCGTGGACAATGATGTTGAGGTGGCTGGAGCCATCACAGCATCATTGCTTATGGAGCTGAGATGCTGATCCCAGCCCCAGCAGGGCAGTTGGTGGAGGCTCAGGAGCAGCAAGAGGAGCATGGAATGTTTGCAAAGGCTTCCAAAGACAACAGCATGTGAAGAGGCAACTTTTTCGGGCCTCCCAGGATGCTGAGGCTCCCCTCACCCTCCATCGCCCCATTAGTACTTTAGTAACGTGCTGGAGGTGAGTGTCACAGTGGGAAGTTGGGGTCAGGATGGGCAATTATGTGTCTGTACATGCTTGGCTCAGCTGCAGTTCGAGTCAGTGCTGAGCACAGGATGCAGATGCTCCTGTTGTCACCGAACCAGACCCACGCCCCAGCTGGACTGTGGCTGTCCCAGGCTGGATGTGGCCATGGTGGGGAGCAGAAGTGATGGTCTAGTAAGCGCTGTGACTTGCTCAGCCTTCCCAACAAAGGGGATGAGGAACAACCAAGGACCTCTGGCAAGGGGATGGGGTGACACTGGAGATCAGGCCATGGGGACAGGATGGTGCTGAGCAGCAACCCCGGGCAGGTTTCTCCCCAACAGGCCATCAGGGTCTGTTCTAAGAGGTCTGCTCCAAGAGGTCTTTAAGCTGTCCATGCAGGCTAAAGCTGAGCTCAGCAGCTCCCAAGCTCCCGAGTCGAAATTGATTCAGCTGCTGCCATCGCTTCCATCCACCCACCCACATGCAAATAAGCCCAAATGTCAGGAGTAATCGCTCCAGAGGAGGAGGAGGAGGGAAAATTCCCAGGCTCTGCACTGCCATGGCTTACCTGGAGCCCCGGAGAGCCCCAAGGACCACCCTGCACACCCAGCCCCATGGCAGATGTCTGAGACACCCCCTGCACCCCAAGGGACGGGAGGTACGTTTGGGACCCTGTGCTGCAGAGCAACCTTCAGAATGGGAATGGGAGCCCGGGGCGAGCATCCTCAGCGCTGCTCTGGATGTGCCCAGCTCTGGAACGCCGGGATTCGGCCCCTGGTTTGGCTCCTTGGCAGCGCTGTGCTCGCCCCACTGACAGATCCCACGGTGCTGCTGGGTGTAAACCCATTCCCTTCGCCCCCCTACCAGCCCCGCCGGGGCCCTC
>NW_009925307.1:2781-3248 GCF_000696875.1 Nestor notabilis | reverse complement strand
CCCCCCCCCCCCAGCCCCGCCGGGGCCCTCCCGCCTGCAGCAGCTTTAAATAAGCCTCTGAGTGTCTCGCTAATCACCTTGGGCTGCTCTTCAGGCAGTACTTGAGCTCGGCTGGGGCTGCCGGAGGCTGTGCAGACTGTGCTCGGGGTTGGCAGGGACCCTTCCAACACTGCGGAGCCGGGGGGGGGTCCCCCTTTTCCTTCTATGAGCCCCCCCGGAGCTGGGGTCTCTGCTGTGGCTCAGTTCCCCACTGGTCCCAAGCTGTGCATGACAGGCTGCTCCTGCAGGGGTGGGCTCTGGGCACTGAGGTTGGAGGCTCATCAGCCCCTCGAGGGCAGGGGGGGAGTAAGCTCCGTCCTGGCCCTGCTCAAAGCTGCTTATGGGAATCAGATCGTGGGGATTTGTTTCCTAGAGCACCCAGATGGAGGGGTGCTGGCTGGCGGGCTTACCCAGCCCGGCCCCACGGG
>NW_009925307.1:881-2589 GCF_000696875.1 Nestor notabilis | reverse complement strand
CCCCTGCTCGCTGCCCCTATCACTGCGGTTGTGGGGACATTGCAGCAAAGCAAATTGGAGAGGACAATGAGCACGGTGGGGGAAGCACCCCGGGCACCCCTGCATTAGACAACGCAAAACTTGCCAGGTTTGGGGTCTATCCTGGTCCCAGCTTACCGGGACCACAAGGACAAAAGCACAAAGCACATCCACATGCCCCATGGCACCAGCTTCACCAAGGGTGAACTCCAGCCATGGCCTCCAGCTCCCTGCCTTAAACCACCCTCCAGCTCCAGCCGAGCTCCCCAGACCTGGGGCAAAGCCACTGTGCTCCAGCTGGAAGCACTGGGCAGTGCTGCTGATGCTGCTGGCACAGGTAACACAGACAAACCCATTTGCCCACTTCCCCGTGGGACCTGGCACCCTGTGCACAGCCAGACCCCGTTAACATTTATCTCCCAATCCCAATGACACGTTCAAGTGCCAAGAGTGACATCTCCCATCCCGTGGCCGGCAGCGGCATCACACTGGCATCCCCGGCACGGCGGCAGCTCACCGTCCAGCCACCCCCATCGGTCGTCATGTCACAGTAGACCTGGAAGCCGGAGGGATAGTGCGTGGGGAAGATGGAGTAAATCCCATCCTCTTGCTGTCCGCTCACATAGATGTCAAAGCAGTCTCGGGGCCGGGAGCCTGCAGCGTGGCATTGGGATGGGGTGGGATGAGAGGAAAGCTGGTTAATTAGTGATCTAATTTGATGTCTTGCCATTTCTTTCAGGCTCTCAACCTTGCTGCCAGCTCTAGTTGGCTGCTTGGTGCTGCCTTGCTCTTTCCCCGCTTTCTCCTCTGATGGTCAAGGCGAGCGGTGCTTGGGGGGATGCAGCCACCATGGGGACCCCCCTCCAGGCAGCCAGGACTCACCCTGTACCCCTGTGTGATGGCAAAGGCAGGCAGGGACCCAGATGGGGATGAGGGAGCTGATGCCTGGAGGTAGCTGCAGGCAGAGTGTGGGCATGTGCTCGCAGCCCCAGAACAGTCTTACTCAGCTTCATCTTAACCAAACGATGAGGAATGTGGCTGTTTATTCTGAGTCCCATGCAGCGCTGCCCTCTGCACCCAAATGAAGGTAAATGGTCGCTTCTTGCTCTGCTTTTAGCCCTTTTACTACTCTGCTTTTTTACAGCTGAGTCTGAATGGAGAGCAAGGGGGTCTGCAAGGGTGTGAAGTGGGTTTTGTGCTGGCTTGGCAGGCTGGTTTATGGACTGCTGTGGGCTGCATGGTGAGAAACTCTCCTTCTAGGACACAACTTTGCATCTCCCTTCTGCTCCATGTCCCCCCTCACCTTGCCAACCCCCCTGCTCTATTAAATCCCTTCTCTGGGCTGGTTTCCCCCACCTCACATTTCCCTCCCTCTTTCTTAGGCAGAGACCTGCAAGAGGGACTGATGAGGCCCCGTCTCACCGTTGGAGCAGCCCCGGGGCCGCGCTCCCCTGGCCGGTGCTCGCTGCAGGTCAGCCTTTAGCCGAGGCCGGGCTCCACCGCGCTCCTTCTGCAGCGTGTCGAGGACGTCACTGACAGAGCTCACCAGCCGAGCCATGTTGGTCTGGCTCTCTGAGAGCAGCTGTGGGCACGGGACACATGGGGGGACAAGGAATTGTGGTTAAATGTGGTTAAACCCCTTCCGCACCCCAGCCCCCTCACCACCCGCAGCGAGGAGGGTCCGCCCGCT
>NW_009925307.1:0-870 GCF_000696875.1 Nestor notabilis | reverse complement strand
CCCCCTCACCACCCGCAGCGAGGATGCTCTGCCCGCTCCCGTGGTTCCACAAAAGCCTGAGGGCAGCAATGCTCCCTGCCCAGGAACGGGCTTGTGGGGACATAAGAACCACAGCAGATCCCATCCCCCTCACCACCCGCAGCGAGGATGCTCTGCCCGCTCCCGTGGTTCCACAAAAGCCTGAGGGCAGCAATGCTCCCTGCCCAGGAACGGGCTTGTGGGGACATAAGAACCACAGCAGATCCCATATGGCATCTCTGGTGCTTTTTGGCTGGAGGGCACGGGTTACGGAGCTCCCCACTTGCAATCAGGGTTCAGAGAGCTCCCACTTGCCACCCAAGCTTGGGTGCGTTGGTGCCATCACCCTGTGGGATAAAGAGCATCTCTGGGCAAGGGATAGGATCACGGAGGCGGCAGGAATAGCCGTGTCCTGAGACAGCCGCCAGCTCTCTCCCATCCCCTGAGGTGACCCGGGCTGGGCAAGTGACATGGGGCGGCTGTGGCAGAGCAGCAGGATGGGGAGGGAAATGAAGCAGCAGGATTGAGCAGCTCCGGATGGAGGGACATGAGCACCAGGAGGGACAGGCATGGAGCTGAGCATCCAGCTGTGCCCCTGGCTTACCCAGGTAAGCTCACAGGCTGGGAAATGTTAGGGATTCTAAATAAGGGAGGCTGATTGCTGCATGAGCCAGCCTTGGGATGGTCCTGTGCAATTCCCAAGCACCCACCTTAAACCTCAGCTCATCCCCCCTGGGTACAGAATCACAGATTGGTTTGGGTTGGAAAGGACCTTAAGATCATCTAATTCCAACCATGGGCAAGGGCTGCAAGCAGTCACGTCCCCAGGGACATTGGGACAGGGGGGTCACT
>NW_009925306.1:70307-75795 GCF_000696875.1 Nestor notabilis | reverse complement strand
GGGGTTTCCCTGGAGACTCAGCCCTCACTGCTTTCACTACACACCCCTTTCCCCATCAGAGGACGGCAGGAGCACCTGTAGCTGCACTGATCTGAGCTCACTACGAACAATTCCAGAAGCACTTCTGAAATCCAGATTAGTTTGATGGGGATGAAAGGAAACTATTTGCAATCAGAACCTGTTCCAGCTCGGAAATCCACCGACGCTCCCGGCCAGGTGGCTGCAGCACTCGTGCCAAGTTCGGGAACCCCTCTGCCCTTCTTTTCCCACTGTCCCAGCTTTAACAGCTGTGACCTCTCAGACCTCCCCATCTCCTCCTGCAAATCCTCCTTCCATGCAAACCAGATGCTGCAGTGCCCAGGCAGTGCCCAGGGATGGCTGGATGGAAGGACAGGGAGCAGGGAAGCTGCCGGGTGCAGATGGTCGGCTTTGCCATGAGCCCACCACAGGGGCACCCGTGCCAAGGGTGGGAATGAATCTGGCCTCATGCCTCAACCCAGCTCTGCTGCACACAGGGGGAGCCAGGATCCAGCCCAGGGGAGAGCCAAGGAGAGGATGCTCCTGCCTGGAAGCGGGCAAGAGGCTCTGCAAAGCCTAAGACCAGCACTTCTGGCTTCACCTAGAAATGAGAAGGTAACACAGGAAGAGGATAAAACCACAAACTATTCCCCAAATTGATGTTACAGCAGGTAGGAAAGGTAAAAGAAATTCATATAGATGGTCCTCACAGTGGTTGGAGACATCCAAAGCACCTCTTACAAGCCCTTACATGAGTTTTGCTCAGTAAAGATTACCCAGTATGAAAAGAGCACACACTGTAAGGAAAAAATCCCAACACGTGGAGAAAATACCATGGATTCATCCTGGAAACCTCCTTCAGACAGAGAATTTGGGTGTAGAAAGAGAAAAGCACAGAGTGGTGCTGGGGAGAGAGCAAACCTGGAAATTTTTTTTATTAGTCCTAAATGAGCTAAACCTGACTATTCCAAAGGCAGCGGAAGGAAATACCCAGGGAGTGAGAAAGCTGATTATGTAGGAGTTGGGTACAGAGTAAGGTATGAACCTAACATTGTTTGGGTGTTTGTCTTCATATTGAATGTAACATGGAATCATGGAATGGTTTGGGTTGGAAGGGACCTTCAGGCTCCTCCAGCTCCAACCCCTGCCACGGGCAGGGACACCTTCCACTAGAGCAGGTTGCTCCAAGCCCCTGTGTCCAACCTGGCCTTGAACACTGCCAGGGATGGGGCAGCCACAGCTTCTCTGGGCACCCTGTGCCAGCGCCTCAGCACCCTCACAGGGAACAGCTTCTGCCCAAGAGCTCATCTCAGTCTCCCCTCTGGCAGGTTAAAGCCATTCCCCTTGTCCTGTCCCTACAGGCCCTTGTCCAAAGCCCCTCTCCAGGTTTCCTGGAGCCTAGTTAGGCACTGGAAAGGTAACATGAACTAAACTGGAAATACTCACTATCTCAGCCCAAGGGCAAAACACGTCTGATCTGCCCCAGGTGAGAAGCTCAAGCCTTGCTGCCGTGGGTACCACAGCATCTCCCTCCTCCATTCCTTCTCCCCATTGCATGAAGCACTTTCCAGCCCCTGGAGAAGGGCTGCTGCTACCCTGGGAAGCTCTCGAGATGTGACACCACCCTCCCAACTGGACTTTCCCATCCTATTAAACCATCTTCCCTCTTCACTGTCATCTGTAAGGACACAGAAATAGCCATGCTTTTAACTGACACATGATTAATGAAGTGGCAGAGCAGGAAACCCTCTTGGTCTTTGCAGCCTGAGTGCTGCCAGCAAAGGCTTTGCTCAGAGCAGGAGCAGCACCACGACACACACATCCCCCTGCATTCCCTAATCCAGGAGTTTTCTTCCATCCCTTTTGGAGTCTACAACTTCTTTCTCACGCCAGGAAGAACCAGATGGATCCATCCTTCAGCCCTAAAGAAGACGAACTGTTTACTTAGCCTGGAAAGAATTAATCAGTTGAAAAGGATACTCCAGCACTTGCCAAGTGACCTCCGTGCCCCTGCAAACCAGTTCGCTCTTCCCTGCGCCCCGAGACCTGCCCAGGCACAGCTCGGTGTGAGCAGCCCAGATGCCAGCAGCAGTTGGCCTCGGCTCAGCACAGCAGCTCGTGGCAAGGTTTAAATGAAGGGAGCACAGTTTAACCAGGCTCCACTTCCCCTTTTCCTCCTCTCTTTATTCACGGGCTGCTGATTTCTCTTCAAATACCACCTTTCACACTGGAATTGGAACAGGAAAACTTCTTGGGTGGATTTGCTAAAGGCTGGAGAAGTTACAAACCTTCAGAGCAAAAAGCATTTGGGGAAAGGGGTGGAAAAGAACCTTTACCATTACTAATCTCACCTCTGCTCTGGAGCCAGGCTGAGAGAGCTGGGCTGGGGCAGCCTGGAGGAGAGAAGGCTCCTGAAGGGGACACCTTAGAGCAGCTCCAGTGCCTAAAGGGACTCCAGGAAACCTGGAGAGGGGCTTTGGACAAGGGATGGAGGGACAGGACAAGGGGAATGGCTTTAACCTGCCAGAGGGGAGATTGAGATGAGCTCTGAGGCAGAAGCTCTTCCCTGGGAGGGTGCTGAGGCGCTGGCACAGGGTGCCCAGAGAAGCTGTGGCTGCCCCATCCCTGGCAGTGTTCAAGGCCAGGTTGGACACAGGGGCTTGGAGCAACCTGCTCTAGTGGAAGGTGTCCCTGCCCAGGGCAGGGGCTGGAGCTGGAGGTGCTTTAAGGTCCCTTCAACCCAAACCATTCCATGATTCCATGACTCTATACATGACCTCTCCAGTTGCTTAGGCACAAACCTTCCCCATCTCCCACCTGAGTTCCTGCACCAGCTGATCCATCCCTGATTCAAAAGTGCTGATCCACTGAATCCTCCCAACTTTTAATCTGTCTAAACCTCCTTGCTAAGGATGTTCTGCTTTTCTCTGATAGCTGCTGCACTCTGAAAGCGAGGAGAGGCGCTCACAAAAGAGGGGAAGAAAAATCCCAGCTAATGAATTCCCACTCATCAGCAAATCCTCTGCTAACCGACTGCGCCTGTGCTCTCTGCCTATTGTGAGCACTAAAGTAAAACAGATCAGCTTAATGTGCCACGGGGTGGGAGCAGCCAGTCAGCAAGACGTTGCTGATGAGCAGTAGCTCGTTGAGAAGCAACTCCACCACTTGCCGGCACATCTGCACTGTTACACAACACAGGCCATGTCCTACATGCTGGGTTTAGTCCCTTTGGGAGCTTTCATAGCATCAAGTAGGTTGGAAAAGACCTTTCAGCTCATCCAGCCCAACCATTCCCAGCCCTGCCAAGGCCACCACTAACCCCTGGCACTGAGAGACTCACCTACCCGGGGTATGAACACTTGCAGGGACGGTGCCTCCAGCCCTGCCCTGGGCAGCCTGTTCCAATGCCTGAGCACCCTCTGGGCAAGGAATTGTTCCTCAGCTCCAGTCTAATTCCACTTGGCTTGTCCAGCCCTGGGAGGTGGTAAGGCTTGTGCAGCACCATGATGCAACTGGGAGATGGTGAGCTTGGAGTGAAATGCCCCGACCCCTTTACTCCCCTCCACCTCCAAACAAGTGTTTCTCACAGCTCCAGTGCAATGCAGAGTGTCTGGTTTAGCTCAGTTAGCATTTTGGTTTATCCTTTTCTATAGGATCCTTTGGTCAAATGAGCATCAAACTCAAACAGGGGAGATTTAGGTTGGAGATAAAAAAGAAATCCCTTCCCTGGGAGGGTGCTGAGGCGCTGGCACAGGGTGCCCAGAGGAGCTGTGGCTGCCCCATCCCTGGCAGTGTTCAAGGCCAGGTTGGACACAGGGGCTTGGAGCAAACTGCTCTAGTGGAAGGAGTCCCTGCCCGTGGCAGGGGTTGGAGCTGGAGGAGCTTTAAAGTCCCTTCACCCCAAACCATTCCGTGGTTCTATGATCTCAGGCCAAGACAGTTGCAGCAAGTCCAGCATCTCACATGGCAGAAAGCTGGTGCCAGGCTGGGAGTTCACCAAGAGAATGGCTCTCAGTAGAGGCTGGGAAAGACCACGGTGGTAGAAACCACCTCCTACATATCTTTAATTTACAACAAACAGCTATGTTTGGTTGGGTTTAAGTATCACAAAAGCACCACTATGCCCCAATGATCCTAAACAAGAAGATGATGTTTTTATTCTCAGCTATGCTCACTGTTTCCACACCCATGTGATCTCCCTAAGGCCAAACCTCAGCTTTCTGCATTTCTCCCCCTAAAACCAGTGAGCAAGATGCTCACAGGGCTGCAGATCTAAAGCCACATTTCAGCAGCCAAATAAGAAGCCAGATTATCCCCAGGTGCCTTATGCCTACAGGAATAAAAGGTTATTTTCCATATCTCTGCAGGAAATACAAGGCATTACCCCTAAATAACATGAGGACTTCCATCTCTATCCCACTAATTCAGGAAGGAAGAACAAGCAGAAATTCTCCATTATTTAAGCCAAACTAGTCAAGCATCTCCTTTTCCTGCTCACAACCAACACAGATCCAGCCCAGGATGATGCTGCAAGATCGCCCAGCAAGAAAAGATCCAGGTTTAGGGAACGTTGGGGTCCCCAAAGAAGGATGCTCCAGAGAAGGGCTGATCCAAGATCAACACAACACCCTGCTGAGTACATAACCCATTGCTGCCTGCCCAGGTTCAGATGTGACAGCTTTATTTTTAATAGAACCCATTCAAAACTCGACTACTCCATTAAGCAAAATTAAAACAAGAAAATCCCATTATTCGGAAGTATTTCCATCTGCAGTTAAAGCTGGTGCTTAACCTCTGAGTCCTGCCTTGAGTTTGGTTTCATTAGTTCCTCCAAAGCAGAGCTCGATCACTGCAGGAGACCCTATGGGGAGGAAACCAGAGGGGTCCCCCAGTGCCACAGCCCCAGACTGATGCAGAGCAGCACAAACCAGAACCTTGGGGCACAAGGTTGCTCTGGAACACGATAGGACAGAGGGGACCGTGGGGACAAGGGGGACAGGCCAGGCAGGGAATGGGAAGAGCTGCCCAGCTTGAATCTGCCACTCAGCCCGGAGAGCATCCGGGTGGCAGTGCTGCTCCTGCTCTGCTGGGGAAAAGAGGGAAGAGAGGGAAAAAAAGGAACATTAGAAAGAAAAAAAGAAACAGAAGAAAAGGAAAAAAAAAGAGGGGAAATGGATGAAAGAAAAAAGAGAAATAAGGAAAAAAGAGGAAAGGGATAAGGGGAAAAGGGAAAAAAGGGAAAAAAGCAAAGAAAGGGAAAAAGTGGGAAAAAGGGGGGAAGGAGGGAAAAGGGGAAGGGAAAAAAAGAAACAGAAAAAATGGGGAAAAGAAAAAAATAAGATAAAAAAGGTAAATAAGGAAAAAAGGGTAAAAGGAAAGGGGAAAAGGGAAAAGGGAAAAAAGGAAAAAGTGGGAAAAGGGGAGAAGGGGGAAAAAGGAAGGAAAAGGGCAGAAAAGGAAAAGGGAACAC
>NW_009925306.1:57297-70287 GCF_000696875.1 Nestor notabilis | reverse complement strand
AGGGGAAGGAGAAAAGGGGGAAAGAGGGGAAAAAGGAAGAAAAAGGGAGAAAGGGAAAAAAAGGGGGAAAGGGGGGAAAAGGGAAGGGGAAAAGAGAAAAAAGGAAAAAAAGAGAAAAAGGGGTAAAAGGGAAAAAGGGAGGAGAATATAAAGAAAAAAGGAAAAGGAAAAAGAAAAAGGGGAAAAAAGGAAAAGGAAAAAGGAGAAAAGGAAGAGGGAAAAAGTGAAAATGGAAAAGGGAAATATGGAAGATGAAAAGAGGGAAAATGAAAAAAGGAAAAAGGCAAAAAAGGGAAAATTAAAAAAGGGAAAGATCAGGAAAAAGAAAAGGAAAAAATGAAAAAAAAACAAAGGCAGAAATAGAAAGAAACCAAAAGGAATAAAGGAAAAAAGGAAAGAGGAAAAAGAAAATAGAAAGAGAGGGAGAAGAAATAAAATCAAGAAAAATGAAAGAAAAACAGAAAAAGAGAAAGAGAAAGAGAAAGAGAAAGAGAAAGAGAAAGAGAAAGAGAAAGAGAAAGAGAAAGAGAAAGAAAAAGAGAAAGAAAAAGAGAAAGAAAAAGAAAAAGAAAAAGAAAAAGAAAAAGAAAAAGAAAAAGAAAAAGAAAAAGAAAAAGAAAAAGAAAAAGAAAAAGAAAAAAAAAGAAAAAGAAAAAGAAAAAAATGAAGAAGGAAAATTAAAACAAAAGAAAGGAAAAAATGAAAAGGGAAAAAGGGAAAAAGAAAAAAGGAAAAAGGGAAAAAAGAAAAAGGGAAAATGAGCAGAAAGAAAAGGGGGAAAGATCAGGCAGAAGATAGAAGAAAAAAGGGAGAAAAGGAAAAGAGAAGAAATAGGAATAAAGAAAAAGGAAAAAAGGTAAAATAAGGAAAGAGGAAGAAGAAAATAGAGGGGGAAGCAGAAATAAAATTAGGAAAAAGGAAAAAAAGAAGAAAAAGAAGGAAGACAAAGGACAATTAAAAAGGAAAAGGGAAAAAGGGGAAATGAAAAAAAGGGGGAAATATCAGAAAAAGAAAAAGAAAAAAAAAGGAAAAGAAACAGGAAAAATAAGAAAAAGGATAAAAGGGAAAGCGGAAAAAAATAGAAGGGAACAAGAACTAGAAAAGAAGCAAAAGCAAAGCAGCGAGAAGAGAGGCCCGAGCAGCACACTCTGTGTGTGCGTCTGCACGGGGGGAGCGCTGAGCATCTCAAACATTAATCCCGAGCTTTGCCCCAAAGAGGCGACATTGTTTTGTAAAGCCTCTAAACCTGCCCCGACCAGCAAGTGGATTATTCAAGGCCAGATGTCAGGGCTCTTCGGAAACAAAAGGGGCTCGTGTATCTCCATCCAGCCTCATTAAAGAGATTAAAAGTACTTCCTATAGGGGAGAAAAGAAACGATGTCTTTTCAAACGGGAGCCGCGGTTTCCTCCTGCCTGTAAATGTCTCCGATCCCGGCGGATGAATTTCCCTTTAATGAGATGTCATTTTGGAGAATGGTTTAACATCCCTTCAACAAAATATTTCTGAGCTTTAAACCTCGTAAACCCACGTCGAGATTATGAAAAGGAAATTTACCAGAGAGAGACAAAATAAAATCAAACCAAAGAGAAGGCGCCAATTCACAGAATCCATGACACGGCCGTTTCTAAATGTGATGGAAAAGGCTTTCCAAGTTATCTGCTTAAACACAGGCTTTCTGTTTACTTCTCACTTTCATGTCAAATGAATTTGGGAGGAAAAGAATTGACAGGAACTTTAAGGGCATTAGTCACATTTCGACTCTGTTTTCAGATTAACGCCTCAAAAGGCGGGAGGCGGAGGGTGCTTTAGCATCTTGATAACAGAAAGTTAACTCCCAGTGGTCCAACATCTGCCCGTGGGGTTATGATGCTCTTTCACCTACGTGAGGGGAGATCCAGGAAGAACTGGGTTAGAAGAGGAGGTAAAATCCCATGGAAGCATCATAAATAGCTTGTAAAACTGTGCTCGAAACCCCCTGAAAATAGGAGATTGAAGTCTGGTCCTTGCAGGCTCCCCAGCAGCTTGAAGAGCAGCATCTCGACCACAGCACCCATTCAGTTTGTGCTTCAAACTGGTCAGCAAGAGGTTAAGATCATAGAATCAGACTGGTTTGGGTGGGAAAGGACCTTAAGATCATCCAGCTCCAACCCCCTGCCATGGGTAGGGACACCTTCCACTAGAGCAGGTTGCTCCAAGCCCCTGTGTCCAACCTGGCCTTGAACACTGCCAGGGATGGGGCAGCCACAGCTTCTCTGGGCACCCTGTGCCAGCGCCTCAGCACCCTCACAGGGAACAGCTTCTGCCTTATCTCCAACCTGAACTTCCCCATCGGAGAATCATAAATAACTTAAACCGTGCTTGAAACCCCCTAAAAATAGGAGGTTGAAGTCTGATCCTTGCAGGCTCCCCACCAGCTTGAAGAGCAGCATCTCAACCACAGCACCAGTCCAGTTTGTGCTCCAAACTGGTCTGCGGGAGGTTAGGAATGATGCTTTGGATCCCTTAACCCTGCTAAAGTGACCAGAAGGAAAAATAACGGCACTGAGGAGAAAAGACCCCATTTGGTGAGATCTTTAAAACTCATCCCTGTCTGCTCACAATACATGGTAACGTCGATTAGAGCTTCCCCCATCAGAGCACTCAGCAGTTATCAGTGGGAGAAGCCAACACTAACACTTTTCTGTGTCTTCTCCGCGACTTCCAAGATGATGCCCCAGCACAGGACAACTAAAGATCTGCTCCATGCATCGTGCATTATGTCCCCAAATCCTGTTCTGAGCTCTCAGCCCCAAACCACTGACTCCCCGGATCAGGAACACGCTGTGATTTACACACCTTCCTCTCGGTGAACTGTACAAACATCATCAGACCCTGCTTCATCTTGAAAAGCAGCATCTTTGCTCTCCAAAATTGCTTGAAGACTTCTGGAGGTGCATTGAGTAAATAGATGAGAGCAGTGTGTGCTCAGCAACACAGAGAACTGATAAGTGCCTTTGGCTTCTTCACCATGAAGCTTTCTTCATCCCTTGAGTTAGGGATGGAGAAAGAATGACCCAGCACAGCATGGGTGCAGGTGGCACTCAAAACCACTTTGCCAACCTGCTTCTAATTCCACCACCCACTGCTAAACCAAAGCCCCTTTTGGTCTCCATCCCATAGCTTGTCACTGAAGGATTTGGTATTTCCACAGCTGTATCGGGAATTAAAACAGAATTCCTCTCCAGACCAAACAAAGGGTTCATGGACTAATCTGGTTCCTGCAGTCACCAACTCCTGATGCTTTTGGCAAAAAGGTGTGAAACACTCGAACAGGAAACTGCAGAGAGACAGGGAGATGTCTCCTACAAATGTACCTATTTCATAGGATCCCAGCCTGGTTTGGGTTGAAGGGACCTTAAAGCTCCCCCAGCCCCAACCTCTGCCACAGGCAGGGACACCTTCCACTAGAGCAGGTTGCTCCAAGCCCCTGTGTCCAACCTGGCCTTGAACACTGCCAGGGATGGGGCAGCCACAGCTCCTCTGGGCACCCTGTGCCAGCGCCTCAGCACCCTCCCAGGGAAGAGCTTCTGCCTCAGAGCTCATCTCAATCTCCCCTCTGGCAGGTTAAAGCCGTTCCCCTTGTCCTGTCCCTACATCCCTTGTCCAAAGCCCCTCTCCAGGTTTCCTGGAGCCCCTTTAGGCACTGGAGCTGCTCTAAGGTGTCCCCTTCAGGAGCCTTCTCTTCTCCAGCTGCCCCAGCCCAGCTCTCTCAGCCTGGCTCCAGAGCAGAGCGGCTCCAGCCCTCGCAGCAGCTCCGTGTCTCCTCTGGCCCCACTCCAACCTTCTAAGTAGACCCTGCTCTCAAACTACCCTGCAAACTAAACACCATGTGGTGGTGGCTTTTCGAGGTGCTTCTCACATGGGATCCTTCCACATCATCCTTCTTACGATCAGTGGGTCTTGTTTAGGGGAACTGGGCTTTTAGGATATTTGCTGTCATCCCCATGTCCCTCTCAGCACAGCAGCAATTCCTGGGATCACCATCCCAATAGCCTCCAAACCACAGCAGGCGCAATGCCTGGGGCTGCCCTTCCCCTGCTCCTTTCAACCCCAAACCCTAAAGGCTTTACAGGGGAACGAGTGACAAGGACTAAAACCAAGCCCAGAAGACTCTTGTTTCCAGCTTACTCCATTCAACATGCTCCAGGCCAAGGAACAGAAAGACAGGAAGAAAACAACACCAAAGCATCCTCTGCTGACGACTGTTTTCTACTGAGCAGGCATTTCTCTGACAAATGTTAGATTATCTTCTTCTTTACTTATTTATAGTGCTGGAGGGGTAGGACTGTCCCTCAAGAGGGGCCGCGAAGCTTTCTGAAGGAAACTTCAGAGCTTCTCCATCAGTGCCAGCCTGTTATTTGCAGACAGGTTACTTTTAAACACATGCCTCAGTAGTTTAGAAGAAAACTCTTCAAAGTGGGGCAGTGTTTGAGTCACCCATCGGGGGTCTATGAACACAACATCAGCTACACGTAAGGTTTTCTGCTTCCAAAATGGGTCTTAAAGTGGCTCTGTCTCTCCATGAGAGGGTGAGCTGGGGTCTCCTGCAGGTGTTGGTGCTCCCTCCTTCTCCCAGCCAGTCCTCTTGGCACAGTTCCTGGTGGAGTCCACCATGGGCACGACATTCACCATACAGGAGCATGGACATTCCCATTGCTGCCTTGGGATGGATGCTCAGTGGCTTTTGAGGGTGTCCCATTTGCCCTGCTCTGCTTGCAAGAGGCCTGTCCCTTTGGCTGAGCACATGGCTTTGCATGGGGGAGTATCTGCAACGACCAGGAGCATCCTCCTGCCATTATCTTCACCTGCTCCATCAGCCAAGGTGTGTTGGGGTGGAGGATCCCAGCCACAAGGGCAGACACCCTACACACCTTTCTAGCAGCTTCCACAACCCTACAGCACACTCAGCCCCAGAAGGCTCTGTTACCTCTGGGCAATGTCTATGAAACCCGGACATCCTGGTGGCTGCATCTGCTGACACCACATGAATCACAGAGTCATGGAATGGTTTGGGTTGGGAGGGACCTTAAAGCTCCTCCAGCTCCAACCCCTGCCACGGGCAGGGACACCTTCCACTAGAGCAGGTTGCTCCAAGCCCCTGTGTCCAACCTGGCCTTGAACACTGCCAGGGATGGGGCAGCCACAGCTTCTCTGGGCACCCTGGGCCAGCGCCTCAGCACCCTCACAGGGAACAGCTTCTGCCTTAGATCCAACCTGAACTTCCCCTGTTTCAGTTTGAACCCATCACCCCTTGTCCTGTCACTCCAGCCCCTAATGAAGGTCCCTCCTCAGCATCCTTGTAGCCCCCTTCAGACACTGGGAGCTGCTCTGAGGTCTCCAGCAGCTTCTCTTCTCCAGGCTGAACAGCCCCAACTTTCTCAGCCTGGCTCCATACGGGAGCTGCTCCAGCCCCTGCTCATCCTCGTGGCCTCCTCTGGACTTGCTCCAACAGCTCCATGTCCTTCTTATGTTGAGCCACAGAAAGAGGCTGGAAGCAGGAGCAGCATCGCCACCATCACTTAACAGGCTGCTCGATCCATCACAATTCCTCCCTGGCAACTCACTCAGCCCTCTCCTGGTGGCAAAAGGCTGTGCGAGGAGAGGACACCCCCCCACACACAATGTCAATAGGAGCAAATGGAATTGAAGGCAAGCAAATGAGAGCCCTCCTGAGCCACGCTCCTGCGAAGCAGAGGGAGATAAGGGGGAGGAGTGAAAAGGAGAATCCATAAATCTTCGCCTCATTCACAATGATCCGGAGCTCTTATTAAGTAAATTAATTGAAGTTAATTTAACTCGATCATGACTCCCGATCACAGTGATTTACTGAGGGGGAAATTGCATTAGGAAAGGCCACACTCGCCAGATAGAAGAACGGAAGAGAATTAGATCCACTTAGCAATGGGAATTAATATGGAAATAGCAGGTGTAAATTCCACCTTATCAAGAGAGGGAAAATGATCTTCATAAATTCGGAGCAATGGCCCCCGAGTTGCTTATAAATCTATTTAAAACAAAAATATTACAAAAAGTGTGCGAAAATTAATTTCAAATATACTCCCATCTCTCGCCTCCGAGTCAGGTCAGCAGCAGGGGGAAGCTTCATGCAAGGCAGCAGGAAAGGGAGGACACAACTCATCACCCAAGGGATTAGCAGCAGGTACCTCTGGACCTGCAGCAACTCGCCCTGTCACTCATGTCATAGAACCACAGAAGGGTTTGGGCTGGAAAGGACCTTGAGACCATCCAGTTCCAACCCCTGCCGTGGGCAGGGACACCTCACTCTAGCCCATGTCACTCAAGGCTCTGTCCAACCTGGCCCTGGACACTGACGGACAGGAACCCAGCTCCTGCCTGAAGTTTCTTGTGGCAGTGTATTAAATCCCAAAAGATGAAGCCCACGTAAACCCTTTGCACATCACTTTTGGACCCCCCAAAACCTGGATTTCGTAACAGGGACTTCCCCTTAGCATCAGTTAGAAACCACATTGGGAGCATCACTTGGCTGCAGCACCACCAGCCTTTGAACATGAAACACCTTCTGGCTGTGAAGGTGAAAAGGATGCTGAAATAAACAGCTGACAATCCAGTTCGATGCACACAAAGTGGTAAACAAGGTGGTGACTAAACCAGTGCTGCAGCAACTCGCAGTGTGTCCCACCACCACCAGAAGCAAAGCAACAAGAAAGCAGCTCCTGGCTCCTTGCTTGTTGCAGGTCCAAGAGGATGCTATGAATGATGGAGAAAAACCCTATAGGAGAAGCATTTGCCATGTGCTTCCTCCAGCCAGAGCAGATGATGGCTCACACCCCATGCAGGTAACAGGGAGACTGAGTAAGTGATTTATTGCTTCTTTAAAACATAATTGTTTTAATTTGCTGATGGCATTTGATCAAGATATGTCTGAAAGAGCTGGAAGATCCAAACTACATCATGGAATGAAGTCAGAGATGAATATGGATAAAGTGACTCTACAAGTGGCAGCTCTCAGCCAGTCCTGGTGGCATGAACAGGTTGTTCCTGTGCAGAGCCACTGCTCAGCTGAGCAAGACCCATGACCCAGCAGCTTGAGACTCCTGCTCTAACGCTGCCTGAAGCTCCTGCCCTCCTCAGCTCCCACTGCAGATCCTCCATCCATCAGTTATCCACATCTGGAGTAACAAGCTACAAACAGCTGGAGCATGAGTCACTTAATACTAACTAAGCCTGAACTTCATAGAACCACAGACTGGTTTGGGTTGGAAGGGACCTTAAAGCTCCTCCAGCTCCAACCCCTGCCCCGGGCAGGGACACCTTCCACTAGAGCAGGTTGCTCCAAGCCCCTGTGTCCAACCTGGCCTTGAACACTGCCAGGGATGGGGCACCTACCACCAAGGTAGGATCTATTCCAGCTCTGGATTAAACACGTGCATCTGCACGTCACCAAAGGGCAGCAGATCAAGGCTGGTGAGGCAACGAGGAGCCTCTGTCCATCCCTTCCCACTCATGCCTGAAGGAGTGTTGCAGGTCAGGTTCATGTGTCAATGGGTAATGGTTTTGGGCAATGTCATGTCACAGTATGACACAGTGCACCCAGAGAAGCTGTAACTGCCCATCCCTGGCAGCCAAAACGGGGACAACCCACAGCATCCCCCAGCTCCCTGGGTTTGCTACACTGGGGTGAGTGATAAGAAGTCCATAATGGAGCAGAGCAGGCTCTGTTTGCCCACAGTATTGCCTGTGAGCGTGGCAAAGCAGCATCTCAGGAGGAGGAGAAGTCATTCTCACCCTAAGAACAGCCAGAATCTGTGTTATACCCAAAACCACCAGTTCTAATAGCACCTTTTTTAGAACATCCATCACCATAATGACCTTTCTGCTTCACACACAGGTTCCAAGCTTTGTCTTAACCTCAGAGATGTTCCCTGCTAACACCTCCACCACCTAACGTGGCTGCAGCTCACCCATAGCTGAACACAGACACCAGCAGAGCTGAGAGAGGCTCAGAGTCAAGGGTATGGCACCATCCTTTGTGACACCCTCCATCAGATGGGTGCTGCCAGACCAAGTTATTCACCCCAGGGCCAAGCTGATGCTCCATCCATCCAGATAACCCAGAAGAAGCAAGTCTGTGCCTGCACCTACCTCCCAGTGTAGGTTTGGGGCCTCCACCATGCTTTCAATAAGCTCCTCTGTAGCACCAACACACATAATGTTACAAAGCAGAGGGAAGATCTGGTCACGTCTCCCTCCAAAAGAAGCAGCAACGTTGCAGGGGTCTGATGTTAAAAGCTGTTTTGAGTTTATTCTGACAGCTTCTTTAACTTCTTCATGGAAACAATTCATTCCAACAGGCAATAAATAGGAAGCCACAGGCTGTAGTAAAGCTGTTGGCCACCGACACGGACTAACGTGATTCCTAATGGGATTTTACACTCTGAGTGAATAAACTCTGTGTAGAAGCAGCTAAACAAATGGAGAAATTAAGTGATGAACACACAATGGCAATAACACAATAACCAGGGGATGGAAGGATTACCTGGATGTCACAGGGCGTCTC
Source organism: Nestor notabilis (assembly GCF_000696875.1). Lineage (NCBI taxonomy): Eukaryota > Metazoa > Chordata > Aves > Psittaciformes > Psittacidae > Nestor > Nestor notabilis. Next base: position 61,708 of record NW_009925306.1, on the reverse strand, counting down.
ATCCTCCAGTTGGGAATGGGGCTGCTGAAAGGCGATGAGGTTGAAGACACCACGTTCTTCTTCACGATCCTGTAGCGTGTCTTTATCACCTTGTTGGCTGGGGGGCTCCTGAGGAAGTGCAAGTTGGCTCCTACAAGAAAGCAAATGGAAAGAGGGCTTGAAACTCAGGTGTGTGGGGGACAGAGGAGACCTCATCAATGCAAGTCCTGCACAAAGGCCTTCAGATCCATACAAAGAGGGGGGGAAAGTGGCAAATGACCCCTGGGGTGCATCGAGCATGGGACCACCATGGTTTATGGTAACAAAAGGGCTCTGATGGCCTTGGAGGTGTTTGGCTTCACCAACTCAGCAGCAAATCTCTAACAGGTGAATCATGGATTCACCAACACCTTGATCCCCAACACTGGAAATGGATTTACACATTGGGTTCAAACTGAAACAGGAAGATTTAGCTTGGATTTTGGGAAGAAGTTGTTTCCTGTGAGGGTGCTGAGGCGCTGGCACAGGGTGCCAAGAGAAGCTGTGGCTGCCCCATCCCTGGCAGTGTTCAAGGCCAGGTTGGACACAGGGGCTTGGAGCAACCTGCTCTAGTTGAAGGAGTCCCTGCCCGTGGCAGGGGTTGGAGGTGGGGGAGCTTTAAGGGCCCTTCCCACACAAACCATTCCAGGATTCCATGATTTCATCACTCCCCTTTTCCTCCTATTTCACACTCGTTTATTCTGCTGACTGTTTCATGCCATTAACACTTACACGTTTGACTCTGGTTTTCCTCCACTTGATAGCAAGCAATTTTTTGTGCAGCTTTAAGGAATGCATCTAATTGCCTGACTTTTATAACATACACTGTAACTGCCCAGGTAATTAAAGCTGACACTTGGTGCTGAGACCAAGCCTCTGGGTTTATCACTACTTTAAAGGGCCGGCTGTTTTTCTTGGGGATGCTCTAATTATTATATGGTTGAGAGGGGAAAAACTGAATCATCATTTCCCCTGAAAATGCTGGACCCGTCCCCATGTTTGTCTTGGTGAGAGAAGGGAGAATCAGGTTGTTTCCCAGGTAAAGTGGTAGCATGGATCTATGTTGTAACTAGAAAAACAGGGAAATCAAAGAAAGTGGGAGCAGCAGCTCAGGGAGGGGATCCTGCCCCTCTGCTCTGCTCTGGGGAGACCCCCCCTGCAGCACTGGGTGCAGTTCTGGGGTCCTCAACATAACAAGGACATGGAGCTGTTGGAGCAAGCCCAGAGGAGGCCACGAGGAGGATGAGGAGCTGGAGCAGCTCCCGTATGGAGCCAGGCTGAGAACATTGGGTCTGTTGAGCCCGGAGAAGAGAAGCTGCTGGAGACCTCAGAGCAGCTCCCAGGGTCTGAAGGGGGCTACAAGGGTGCTGGGGAGGGACCTTCATCAGGGACTGGAGTGACAGGACAAGGGGTGATGGGTTCAAACTGAGACAGGGCAAGTTCAGGTTAGATCTAAGGCAGAAGCTGTTCCCTGTGAGGGTGCTGAGGCGCTGGCACAGGGTGCCCAGAGAAGCTGTGGCTGCCCCATCCCTGGCAGTGTTCAAGGCCAGGTTGGACACAGGGGCTTGGAGCAACCTGCTCTAGTGGAAGGTGTCCCTGCCCGGGGCAGGGGTTGGGACTGGATGAGCTTTAAGGTCCCTTCCAATCCAAACCATTCCATGACTCAATGACCTGAGGAACTGCAGGTACCCACCGCTTTAGAGGAAAGAAGAGAGGAAAGAAGAGGGAAAGCAAATGGGTTTTCATCGCTGTTTCCCTGTCCTGGGACTTTTTATATCACACGAAATTCTTCAGGGCAGAGTCTTCACCATCACATTGGTTTTTAAAGCCCTTTGCAAGGTTTAAGTTCTGATTCCAACTACTCTCAAGCACCAGCAAAGTTGGAGCATTTTGCTTCCAAGAACTGCATTCAGGATTGCAAAAGGAACAACAAAGGACAGACAAGCAAGGCCCTGCATGGCCCAACACACGTGTTGAAACCCCACCTAGTGCGAGAGTGCAAGACCCTTCTTTCACCCAGGAGGCACGGATGCATCCAGCCTCTCACGGATACAGCATCAACCACGTACCCAAAGCAGCTCTTTCACACCAGGATGGGATGAGAGCCACAACCCCCCATCCTCCCCAAACAGCACCAGCACAAGTTGACCCTTTCCCTCCCCCTTCCAGAATTATTAAGCTGGGAATTCATTGAATCCATTATGAACATTGTTTTGTTGCCCTTACACCAGCTTTAGCTGCCACTCATCATCCCAGAACCTCATCAAACTCCTGTTTGACACCGTCTCCCGCTCGCACAAGCAATCGAGGTCCCAGATTGTTGCGGCTTTAGAGGCATCCTCACCCCCCTTCCCTGCCCAAACGGGCTGGCACCTGGTAAACTCGGTTCCCTGGAGGTAATTGGATGGTGTATTCATGCCGAAGCTGCTCTTCTGAAAGTGCCTGCATGCACAGCTCCAGCATTAACCACCTCCTCAAAGAGCCTCTCCGAAGAGCTCCGGTTGCTATTATTACTTGCTAGCTGAGGGGTTTTGTGTAGATAATCATGTTATTTAGACAGGATGTTGGTTTAATTCCCTTCATTACAGCCTCCCAGGGTTGTAATTTGGGTGGGTTTTTTTTCTCTCCTCCACATGATGTATTCCCCGTGGCACATTTCACTCAAATCAAACACTTTTGGCTTTTATTACAAACAATACCCCAGCGTCCCCCGTTATCAGCCCGGCGCACACACGCGGGCTCCTCGCACAGCTCCAGAGGTCAGGTCTAATGACTAATCGATCTCATTAGCTTTCCTAATTAAAAACTTTACTACCGCAATGGAAGACAAACTACAACCAAAAAAAAACCACCCACCCTGCTTGCATCATCTTGGAATGGGATATGAGCAGCATTTATCAGCCCGGGCTCCTGGCGCAACGGGATGCGCGCTGCTGAGGTCGGTGCTTTGTTCCGAGCTGTGCATCCCATGGGAACGTGGAAAAAACATAGGGTAAACTCTAATCCTGAGCTGGAGATGGGCAATTTGCTGCCAAAACCTCTTGTCATGGTGCTGTGAGCAGATGGGAGCCCACTAGTGAATGCATCCCTTAGGAAAGGGGTTGAATGCAACGTGGATACTTATCACAGAGTCACAGAATGGTTTGGGTTGGAAAGGACCTTAAAGTTCCTCCAGCCACAGGCAGGGACACCTTCCACTAGAGCAGGTCGCTCCAAGCCCCTGTGTCCAACCTGGCCTTGAACACTGCCAGGGATGGGGCAGCCACAGCTTCTCTGGGCACCCTGTGCCAGCGTCTCAGCACCCTCACAATCCTCCACTTCTGCCAAAAAATGAGCGGAGGGGAGTGGATAGGAACTAAATTTGCCTGTTTCTCAACCAAACCAGGTCCAACAGTGCCAGTCCTGACACACAGGTAGTGGGGAATGTTGCACCCTGTGTGACTGTGCTGTTACAGCAGGTCGCAGCATCACCAGCCACCCAAGCACTAACAGGCACGTGTCCAAGTCCATGAGGCAAGAGGACGATGCTGCCGCTCGGGGTGGATGAGGGAATGTGCAATATTGGTGGAGGAAATCCCGTCCTCCTGCTGCTGGGAAAAGGGAAGTTAAACAAGCAGAGTGCACACACTCACAGGCAAGAATCACAGAATCATGGACTATCAGGTTGGAAGGACCTCAAGGTTCATCTGCTCCAACCTTTCTAGGCAGAGCATGACCTGGACTAGATGGCCCAGCACCATGTCCAGCCCAGTCTTAAGTGTCCAATGCTAGGGAGTCACCACTTCCCTGGGGAGATGATTCCAATGCTGTTTGTTCTCACTGGGAAACATTTTCCTCTTGTGTCCAGTCGGAATCTCCCCTGGAGGAACTTGTGCCCATCACCCTGTGCCTTTTCCATGGGATTGCTTGTAAATAGGGAGTCTCCATCTTCTTTGCAGTCACTCTTCATATACTGGATCATGGGGATAACGCCTCCCCCAAGCCCTCTTTTCTCTAGGCTGAACAGTCCCGGCTCTCTCAGCCTCTCCTCAGTTTCCCAGTCCCTGGATCACCTTTGTGGCCCTCCTCTGGACTCTCTCCAGCCCTTCACATCTTCCTTGTGTAGCAGGGACCAAAACTGATCACAGTAACAAGAGATTAATGCTGCTTCTAGACAGGATATGGGATAGGAAAAGCTTCCCTTATGGACACAGGAATGGGAAAAAACTACAGTAACCAATGCTGTGGCCCATGCCATGACCTGGGTCCTGCCAGGTCTCCCACCCTCCATCATCAGACCTCCCATGAGTGAGTCTCTGCCAGGGAACACGAGACACCGGCAGCTCCATCCCGAGCTGCCGTTCAATCCCATTCCAAGGAGAGCCTGGGAAGCAGTGACAGGTACATTGATCTT
>NW_009925306.1:48171-57277 GCF_000696875.1 Nestor notabilis | reverse complement strand
AATGAATGCGAACTGGGGAGCAGAAGCTGTATCTAAGATAGGATGCCAATATTGTCCCCAGCTCCAGAGGAGACCTACGGGATGCAGAGCAATGCAGGGGGGCCACCCTAAGGGGCCCTTTTAGCCCAGTCACAATGAGTCCACTAAGAACAAAAGCAAATCAGAGGCCAAAACCCTCTGATAAAACAGAATTGCTGTTTCAAAGACAGATCTTAGGAAGAAAAATAAAGGGATAAGAAGTATATGTGCAAAGGATGCCACCAACATGCTGTAACTCCTGACACAGGCTCTGATGCTCGCAGAGATTTCAAACCCATGCACTCAAAACCAAAGCAGCTCCAAAAAGAACTGACAATCTCTGCCCAAGGGTATTGTGAAAGCAAACACTGTTTAACATGAAGATGAATCCCACAAACAGCCTCACCCAAGGATTTGCTCCAGGCCTGGAAGTAAAGATCCAGCAAAACCCACCATTGCCTCTTCCTCATCTCCCAGAACGAAGCAGCTGTGGATCCACCCAGCTCATGCATGGACCTTTCAAGAGCTGTATTAACAGATTAACAGATGTATTAACAGATTTGGGTTGGAAAGGACCTTCAGATCACCCAGTTCCAACCCCCTGCCACGGGCACCCGCCCCCCCCCTGCCACGGGCAGGGACACCTCACACTAGACCATGTCCCCAGGGCTCTGTCCAGCCTGGCCTTGAACACTGCCAGGGATGGGGCAGCCACAGCTTCTCTGGGCACCCTGTGCCAGTGCCTCAGCACCCTCACAGGGAAGAACTTCTTCCAACCTGACATCAAATGACCTTGCAACAGGGATACATCTGTGGATGAACCAGGATAAAGTTGCATCCCAGCCCCTACACCCCAAAGCAAATCATTTTGGTGTTCCCCACCACACCACAAGCACCCGCAGGACACCAGCCCTGAGCCACGCGATACCTTTTAGTCTGGCTACGAACTTGGGCAAGTCCCCAGAGCTAACAAAAGGCTTTGGGATTACTGTAATGCTGTTAGGAACTGAGTGTGAAAGCAGGCACCAGTGTTAGGGGATGATTATCTCGGAGCCTGTTCAATATGTTCCCACAGAATGGCACAGCAAGAGGTTAATTATATTGCGACTGGAATCCGCTTCCAAAAGGCCCATCCTTGGCTTGAAGAGGGGAATTGAATTTTCACACTCATTCAGTTCCCAGCTCTTTCAAGAGCAATGGCTATTTATGCCAGAATGGAAATGATGGGTTATGAGCATCAACTGCTGCTTAATAGGACATAAATCCAATTGATCAGAAGCGCTTTACCTGTAACCCCAAGCAAGACTCCTGCTCAGGCTGTAAGAGCCACAGAAGAGAAGGGAAGCACAGGTTCTGCAGCTGGAATGTTTGCAGGGGCTCTGAACCCGTGGCAATAGTTGCTCAGCACGGCAGCAGCTTCCACTGGGAACAGGTGGGGAATTAACACCGACTCTGCCTCGCATGGAGCGCAGGCAGAGATGAAGCTAAGGGATCCCATCAGGCACCACACTGCTCTGCTGCAGCGAGACTGCAAGGAAATACCTGCTTTCACAGGAGCATGGACTGGAAGGGACCTTAAAGCTCCTCCAGCTCCAACCCCTGCCCCGGGCAGGGACACCTTCCACTAGAGCAGGTTGCTCCAAGCCCCTGTGTCCAACCTGGCCTTGAACACTGCCAGGGATGGGGCAGCCACAGCTTCTCTGGGCTCCCTGTGCCAGCGCCTCAGCACCCTCACAGGGAAGAACTTCTGCCTCAGAGCTCATCTCAATCTCCCCTCTGGCAGGTTCAAGCCATTCCCCATGTCCTGTCCCTCCATCCCTTGTCCAAAGCCCCTCTCCAGGTTTCCTGCAGCCCCTTTAGGCACTGGAGCTGCTCTAAGGTCTCCCCAGAGCACAGCAGAGGGGCAGGATCCCCTCCCTGAGCTGCTGCTCACGCTCTGGGGGTGCACCCAGCACACGGGGGGGTTCTGGGCTCAAGCACACACTGAAGCCCGGTCTGGATGCTTCAGATGCTCTGAAGCAGAACACAGATGACATTTATATTGGGATTACTTTCAAGGCTTCCAGACAGCAAGGAAGCTGAGAGCACCACCAAAGGAAGCAGCAGCGTCTCTCGCTCCCTGTTTAGAATCAATCCAAAGGTTTAGGAAAGCCCCACCAAGCGTGGAGATGTCATGGGGGAACCAGGAGATCCCTTGGTTGTTGAGCAGAAGAGAGCGTGAAGGAGAGCATCTGGAGAGCTGGGGACAGTGCAGCGAGGAAACACTGTCAGCAAGTGTGACAGGGGAGAAGGGGAGGCAGCGGAAAGGAAAGCAGCAGACAGGTAAGTCAGAGAGCTCCAAGAAAATCCCTGGGAAAATGCTTCAGGATCAGCATCCTGGAAGGTGGAATTCCTGCGCTCCCCTTTCAGCCCACTGTGGTTGAAGAAGTTTGAGAGGAGAAACTACACAGCATCCATCACACAAGGTTGTGATTCCTTGTTTAAGTTAGGGAGCAGGATCTCAGTACCTGTTAGCTGGGACTCCTGCCTCCACAGTGCACATCCACACAGCTCAGCTTCCTCTCTCATCTGGTGCATCCATGCATCCACCCCCCCTTCCATGTCCTATCTACCAACCCGGCGCAACACGGGTGTCTCCCTATGGGAAGTGCCGTGACCAGTTTGTCTGCTGCCCACGTGTGACACTTCTCATAGTGCAACAAGCAGGATTCTTTACAGGGAATGAGGAAAAATGCACACTTTAGTCCTGCAAGCACCTGTGAGCAGCGCAGCAAGTGTCTGCTCCTTCCCACCCCAGACACGGGCTGTGTTTCCATCCCTATTTCCATCCACGGCTGAGATGCTGCATATAAAAATCATGGAATGGTTTGGGTTGGAAGGGACCTTAAAGCTCCTCCAGCTCCAACCCCTGCCCCGGGCAGGGACACCTTCCACTAGAGCAGGTTGCTCCAAGCCCCTGTGTCCAACCTGGCCTTGAACACTGCCAGGGATGGGGCATTCACCACTTGCTGGATCCGGTGTCTCTGGGTTTCTTCTGAGACACTAAACTAAAGATGCTCAGGGCCAGCACCTCCGTTTAGGAAAGGTCTTTGATAACACCTCACAAGCAGAGCACCACGGACAGAGTCCCAGTGCTGCTTTTGGAAGCCCAAGCCCTACAGCAGCCACACCAGCACAGCACAACCAGCCAACAAGCAGAAGCCTTTCTGCTCGTGTCTCTGGGAGTAAAACTCCCCTGGACCATGGCACTGGGGAGCTTTAATGTGCTTATTTTTTATCACACTAAAAGGCATTTAAATCTTGCACCTACTGCTGAAGATGCCTGATGTGTGTCTCCTGGACCTGGAGAGACTGACACTGATTTAATACACGGAGATCTTTACTGATGATTGGTAGCCCATTACACACTGGGTGTCAGCACGTTGTACATCACAGCCCGTGCTCCCCTTCCTCCAGCTAGCAGGAAACCATCTGCTTACTCACAGGGGTTTGCATCCCTTATAGTAAGGATTAACTTTACCAGCTGAACTCCATGGGGAAGGACTGGGACACAGCCATGTGCTGTAGCATCTCCATTCCTCCATCGTGAAGATAAAGGCAGCTCCATGAGGAGCATCACCACGCTGAAGCTTGCATTGGAAGTGCAGTGGGATGGGAATCACTTCCCAGAGTCTGGAGCCACCGAGTGCTCCCTAATCTACCTGGGGTGCTCGATGGCTTTCAAATGAATGTTGGCTGCACCCAAATCTGCAAACACTGCATGAAGTGCAGGAAATAGGTGATGGCTACAGCACTGTCAGACACACCAGCAAGTGAGAGGAACATATATCCCCATGGTGGCTGCCTCTGTGGCCCTGAGTGCTCAGCCCAAATACCCCCTCACTCTACAGTAACAGCTCTACTATTTAATCCCAATATTTAAACTGCAACAGAAATGCTGGAAAACACCTGGATTTACTCTCTACAGTCACAAAGCACAGGGAAAGGCGGAGACAGATGGACTCTGTGATGGATGGATGTGACCAGCAGGTCAAGGGAGGGGATCCTGCCCCTCTGCTCTGCTCTGGGGAGACCCCACTTGCAGCACTGGGCGCAGTTCTGGGGTCCTCAACATCAGAAGGACATGGAGCTGTTGGAGCAAGGCCAGAGGAGGCCACGAGGATGAGCAGGGGCTGGAGCAGCTCCCGTATGGAGACAGGCTAAGAACATTGGGGCTGTTGAGCCTGGAGAAGAGAAACCTTCTTGTGGCCTTTCAGTACTTAAAAGGGGCCTATAACATGGGGAGAGACCTTTCAGCAGGGCCTGTTGTGACAGGATGAGGGGTGATGGTTTTAAACTAAAAGAGGGGATATAAGGAAGAAATTCTTCACAATGAGGGTGGTAAAACACTGGCACAGGTTGCCCAGAGAGGTGATGGATGCCCCATCCCTGGACACATTCAAGGCCAAGCTGGATGTGGTTCTGAAGAACCTGATCAAGTGGAAGGTGTCCCTGCTCATTGCAGGGGGGTGGAACTGGATGATCTTAAGGTCCTTTCCAACCCAAATCATTCCATGATTCTATGCTCCCTGCTGCCGAGAAGCCCCAGGGTGGCCTCATCCAAACACCACAGAGGCAAAAGAGCCTGCTGAGGATGAGGAGCCACCACAGTATCCACCTCTCCACAGGGATCAGCGAGAGGTGGTCACACTTAACGCGCTAAACACGCGCTTCCCAGCCACAGCCCATGGTAAAGAGCCCAAATGGGTCTCCAGAGCCCTTGTTCAAACACAACCCTTATTATTATAACAAAAGAGGGTGGTGGGGTTTTTTTCTCCCCCTTCTTCCTTCAGGGAATGATTATTAATGTGATTCCAGGAGCTGGGTCCATTCCTCTAAATGAGAGCGGGATGGCAGGAGGAAGGCTGATAAATGCCCTCCTCCCCCCCGGCCTCGCGGCGGGAGCTGCCAGGGCTCCTGGTTCTAACAAGCTGCAGATGGAAGACGACTGGAATAACAAAGTATGAATTTTTATGAGTCTAATAAATCACTTCACTGCTTTTTTTTCCCTCCTCTTGATCGTTTTCAGCACTTCAGACACTTGGAAAAACCCCGGCTCTAATCAAATGGGTTCACAGATCCCGTGTTCACGCCTCGCCGGGGCACGCACAGAGGTGGCTCTGCTGAGGGAAACGGCAGGGAGAGCTTGGTGGGATGGAAATCCATTTGCATTCCAGCTTTGGGATTGATTTCATTCATTTGGACTTAATTTAACAAGGAGAAATTTGAATCCTTTCAGTATTCCCCCTCCCTCAAAGCTACTTCTCAAACTCAACACCACCCAGCTAAACCTTTCCTAACAGCACCCTAACCTTTCCTAACTAACAGCACCCTAACCTTTCCTAACTAACAGCACCCTAACCTTTCCTAACAGCACCCTAACCTTTCCTAACTATCCATTTCAAAAGCCCCTGACCTGACTCAGACATCAGCAGAGAAACTTGGCTGAACTCTGTGAGAACAGGAAAACTTTGCAGGCAGAGGGTTTATTAAGATCTCTTTAATTCTCTTTTCTATAGTGCTGTAGAAAGCAGGCAATGGACAGGTTCCAAAGCCATCAAGAAACAAAAGGGTTCAATTTCAAGCTGTTTGTGGAGGGAAGCATCTGCCAAAAGGCCTGATGAGCACCATGTTGAGGGGAAGAAAGAATCAACACTTTGCTCTCCTTACCAAAAAAGTACTGTTGAAACCTCATGGGACAGTGACCAGCAGAGGAGAACAGAGCCAAAGTCAGACACACCACGATGTGGTCAGTAAAGAACACGACCATCACACCCCACTGGTCTGCAAAGCCTCAAATCCAAGCACAGGAATGAAACCTGCAGCTCCAGGACCTTTGAAGCCTGGAAAAAACCATCCTTGTGATGGATGCAGCTATTGCACCCAGGCTGATGGCGAACCTCCATCCCACCATACCAATAGCATCCTCAGCCTTGATGGAGGCTTCCTGAAGGAAGCTGGGAAACCTGTTGTTTCCTGGAATGGTCTGGGTTGGAAAGGACCTTAAGATCATCCAGTTCCAACCCCTGCCATAGGAAGGGACACCTCAAACTAAACCATCTCACCCAAGGCTCTGTCCAGCCTGGCCTTGAACACTGCCAGGGATGGGGCAGCCACAGCTTCTCTGGGCACCCTGTGCCAGCGCCTCAGCACCCTCACAGGGAAGAGCTTCTGCCTTATCTCCAACCTGAACTTCCCCTGTTTCAGTTTGAACCCATCAGCCTTTGTCCCATCACTCCAGTCCCTGACGAAGAGTCCCTCCTAGCATCCTTGGAGCCCCCTTCAGACCCTGGAAAGCTTTTCCATCATCCTCATCCTCCCGCAGCCTTTTAATCCATTCCCTCTGTTGGTTTTTTTCCCCCTGCTTTTCATTTGCTTTTCCAGCACGGGGCTGCATCAGGGAGGGAATTCATCTTTGACAAACATTTACCGATTATCAAATCACAAGTGCAGCTGCAGACAGGGGCAATAAGTCACCTGCAGCAACCGTCCCTATTGTGGGCTGAGGAGTTTGGGCAGCTCCTCGATGACAAATCACTCCTGTCAAAGCCGCGTGTTCCCTGGCGCTCCGAACCCGTGTTCTCTTGTTGTTCCACGCTACCTGGTGTTTAATGACAACACTGTCAGACTAAGACGAAGCCTCGACGCTGTGGACTGTCAAAGCCCTATTAGAGGGAAGATTGAGACCCTGCTCTTCCTAAACTCACTCAAGCAACACAACCCACGAGTTTTTCTAATTATGGTGCGAGAGCCATCGATCGCGCGCTGACACCGAACCTCTCCGTATGAAATGGGAGTAGTTTGCTGGGTGACACTTGCTATAGATTATTGGGGGTGGGTTGCTTTCCCCCCCACACCTCCTTCTAGCCAAAGCCTAGGATGGATGGGAAGAACGAAGAGGAAAGCGTCTGCTTTCACTTAGGTGACTTTGTAATCCCGGCTCTTTACCGCCGAGAGACTTTTGGGAGCTTGATGCTTGTAGGATGCTTCCCTGGTTGGGAAAACCAACTGCCTCCTCCAACTCGCACATCTCCGAGCACACAAGCCCGACTCAGATCATCCCAACAAGTCACTAACACCAGGATGATCAACCTGGAGAGGAGAAGCTGCGTGGAGACCTCAGAGCAGCTTCCAGGGTCTCAAGGGGGCTACAAGGATGCTGGAGAGGGACCTTCATCAGGGGCTGGAGTGACAGGACAAGGGGTGATGGATTCAAACTGAACCAGGGGAGATTTAGGTTGGATATAAATAAGAAGCTCTTCCCTGTGAGGGTGCTGAGGCGCTGGCACAGGGTGCCCAGAGAAGCTGTGGCTGCCCCATCCCTGGCAGTGTTCAAGGCCAGGTTGGACACAGGGGCTTGGAGCAACCTGCTCTAGTGGAAGGTGTCCCTGCCCGTGGCAGGGGTTGGGGCTGGAGGAGCTTTAAGGTCCCTTCAACCCAAACCATTCCATGATTTACTTCTCCAAGGCCATGAGTTAAACTGGGTTACTGTAAAAGAAACTATAAAGATGCTTTGTACAAATGTGCATTGAGTTTGTGGGACTCCTGAACCTTCCCTGAAATCCTGCATTCTGTGATCTTAACCCCTCACAAAGCAGCACAGGGTTTCTCATACCCCATTAGATCGTGAGGCCACACACTCATGACCTTAAACTCATCTAGCTTCAGTTTATGGCCATTGCACCTTGTCCTGTCACTGGGAACCACTGGAAAGTCTGGTACCATCCTCCTGGTACCCGCCTTTGAGACACTGATCTGCATCGATGGGATCCCATCTCAGGCTGCTCTTCTCCAAACTTCATAGGCCCAACCTATGAAGAGATGCTCCAAACCCCTCATCATGCCTGTGACCTCTCCAGCAGCTTCTTGTCTTCCTTGTACTGAGGAGCCCAAACCTGGACACAAACATTGAAGGAAACAGCATCTTTTGTGACAACCCTCCAGCAACGCCTCCAAGAAACAGCTGATTTCCTCAGCCCTGAGTGACAGCGAGCAGAGCGCTCCCCTTGTACCATCCCCGGGCTCATCCAGGGATGTCAGTGTGGGAGAGGGAGAGAAGAACAAGAAATCCCACTTCTACCTCCAAATTTGACAAGCCATTCTAGCCAGGCTGATATCGTATCAAATAAAGAATACTTGCTACACTCTCATTTCCCTTCTGAGGCTGTCAGGTACTGCTTTTATTGACAGCACTACAGGCGTTTTCTGTAGTCTGAGGGAAAAGGGCATGTGCTCTGCTTGTTATTAAACCAAATACATGTTTCAGGTGGAGAAAGAGCTACTTTAGATGGAGAAAAAGCTACTCCCCAGCTCCCTCCAGAAATAAGCCCTCCGGGTAGGAGTCCTGCATAACTCCATACATCACACAAGCTGCACGGAAGCCAAGTTCACCACATGGTGCCCTTGGAAACTCCCCAGCACAAATCCAGAGCTGGAATCACCGGGAGCTCTGGGTCTCCTTTCACCACCCAAGTGACCACGCTTCCCCCTCACTCTTAGAGGGATAATTTTACAGTGAACAGGACTCAAATGCCAGGAGCCATTGCTGTGGGTTAAGTGTGACCACATCATTTCTAATAATACCCACCCGAGTCACAGCTCAGGGGTGGTTCCCAAACTACCATGTGAGGCCATTGCATCGAGCTCCTGGCCATGCAAGGAGTCGCACCAGGCCTTGTCCTGAAGCACAGCACTTGCACACAAGGGATGAGAACCCATATCCTGCCCAGGCCAGGCACTGTCGTCAGATCTTGATATTGAAGATGAACACCAAAGGGATGTGGAGCTGCTGGAGTGAGGCCAGAGGAGGCCCTGGAGCTGCTGCGAGGGCTGGAGCAGCTCTGCTCTGGAGCCAGGCTGAGAGAGCTGGGCTGGGGCAGCTGGAGAAGAGAAGGCTCCTGAAGGGGACACCTTAGAGCAGCTCCAGGGCCTAAAGGGGCTCCAAGAAACCTGGAGAGGGGCTTTGGACAAGGGACGGAGGGACAGGACAAGGGGAATGGCTTGAACCTGCCAGAGGGGAGACTGAGATGAGCTCTGAGGCAGACGCTCT
>NW_009925306.1:47859-48123 GCF_000696875.1 Nestor notabilis | reverse complement strand
GCAGTGTTCAAGGTCAGGTTGGACACAGGGGCTTGGAGCAACCTGCTCTAGTGGAAGGTGTCCCTGCCCATGGTGGGGGGTTGGAGCTGGATGAGCTTTAAGGTCCCTTCCAACACAAACCATTCCATGATGTTCATGAACCTCAGATGAAGACCAACCAGCTCCCTCCTCCTGCTTCTCCACTAAAAGAGGTATGAGAAGGTGTCCTGGGTTCAGCTACAGCAGTCATTTTGTCTCCTTCTTAGTAGCTGGGGCGGGGGTGGG
>NW_009925306.1:43714-47671 GCF_000696875.1 Nestor notabilis | reverse complement strand
CCCGGTGGAGGGGGGGGGAGGAAGGAAAAGGGGGGGAGTGAGCGAGCGTCTGCGTGGTTCCAAGTTGCCGGCTGGGCTTGAACCACGACAGAAGGGAAGGAGTATGGGAAGCCAGGGACAACGCTGAGTTGCCCCCAGGAGCAAGACAGGCAGAAGGAACAAAACTATGACCATTTATGAAGAACAGCACAGCTTTTGCTTCTCAGAGGGATGTCACTTCTTTGTACCCTGCGCTAGCCAAAAAGCCGATGTTCCACATTACACATGCCGGCTGGGCTTGAACCACGACAGAAGGGAAGGAGTATGGGAAGCCAGGGACAACGCTGAGTTGCCCCCAGGAGCAAGACAGGCAGAAGGAACAAAACTATGACCATTTATGAAGAACAGCACAGCTTTTGCTTCTCAGAGGGATGTCACTTCTTTGTACCCTGCGCTAGCCAAAAAGCCGATGTTCCACATTACACAGAGCAAAACCTCTGCTCAAGCCCAAAGAGATGGGTGAAGGTCAGTCATGCTGAACCCAACAACCACCCTCCCATGGTTTCTGTATGTCTGAGGCTTGCCCCAGCCTGGTTCCAAGCCCTGGTGCTCTCCCCACAGGCAGTGCAGCAGGCACTGGAGCACATGATGACCCCATTGATTGCCATGTCCCAGAGTCCCCGGCTCCACCGTACCTTGCAGAGGAACAGCATGATATCATAGAGTCATGGAATGGTTTGGGTTGGAAGGGACCTTAAAGCTCATCCAGTCCCAACCCCTGCCACGGGCAGGGACACCTTCCACTAGAGCAGGTTGCTCCAAGCCCCTGTGTCCAACCTGGCCTTGAACACTGCCAGGGATGGGGCAGCCACATCTTCCTTGGGCAACCTCAAGACTTCCAAGAAGAAGAACTATCAAAAAGGAAAACCAGAAAGGAATTCCAAAGGGAAATGGTGGCATCCTCTGTTTCCTTCCAGAAGGGAAGCAGGTGAAGGAATATTGACCATTTTATAGGAGGAGGACAAATACTTTCTCCTTGTGTTGGTTGAATCAAGAGGGAAGATCATTAAAGTTCGAGGAGTCTTCCCTTAGAGCCCTTCTTTCCTTGCTATCCCACCCCTGCACTTGGCAAAGGTCACATGGAGAGAAGCCCAAGGTGTCAACTTCCCAGGACGAGGAACATTCGATCCAGGAACAGAAATCAAAGTAGGGCCAGAAATGCCACCAGATCCCGGCGCCAGGGAGGAAAACCTGTGAGACCCTGACACAAAGCTGCAGGCTCCCATTTCAGCAGCAAACATGGCCCGAACCCGCTCCCACTGACAAGTACCTATGAGAGGAGGGGGATTCCTAAGCCAAGGAGGACCCTGCAGCACCCAAAGGCACCAGAACCTTTCTGCAGCCTCATGGGAGAGAACTGCCCCCACGCTGCAGCTGGGAGCAGCCAGGCTCTGCTCCGTGGTGAGGACAAGCACGGGACATGCTGAGATGCTCTGCCTGCATCTCACCAGCATTAAGATGTTGTCGTGACCAACCTGCACCAGATGTATGAGCAATCTCTTTGTCTTGCAGCCTCCTGCCTCGTGTAGGACAACCCAGCTCAGCTGAAGCATTTTTAGCGAAAGGGTTGGGGGGTTCTGAGCATTTGGGGAGAAGCAGGTTTGGGAATGATGCTGGAAGAAGAAAGTGGTGAGGAATCAGTCTCCACCTAAAGCAGCAGATTCAAGCCCTCTGCTCCCCAGTATGGATTTTATGCTCGTTTTGCAAGTCTCAGTTGAGTCTTTTTAACTTGTGAAGTCCAATAAGACACTGAAGACAGAGGCCAGACAACTTACACTTAGTGACAACCCATCAGTGAGTACAGTTATGGTTTCCTAAAGAGCTTGTGAAAGGCAGGTGAGCAAACCCCCCAGAGATGTGGTTTTGAATGATAGAATCATGGATGGTTTGGGTTGGAAGGGACTTTAAAGCTCCTCCAGTTCCAACCCCTGCCCCGGGCAGGGACACCTTCCACTAGAGCAGGTGGCTCCAAGCTCATTCTTATCCCTAACAGGCCCTTGTCCAACCTGGCCTTGAACACTGCCGGGGATGGGGCAGCCACAGCTTCTCTGGGCACCCTGTGCCAGTGCCTCAGCACCCTCACAGGGAAGAGCTTCTGCCTTATCTCCAACCTGAACTTGCCCTGTTTCAGTTGGAACCCATCGCCCCTTGTCCTGTCACTCCAGTCCCTGATGAAGGTCCCTCCCCAGCAGCCTTGGAGCCCCCTTCAGACCCTGGAAGCTGCTCTGAGGTCTCCAGCAGCTTCTCTTCTCCAGCTGAACAGCCCCAATGTTCTCAGCCTGTCACAATTCCCACCCTCCAACTTTTAACCCCAAGTTCCTCCAAAAAACTCAGAAGAGAAACTTGGCTGCAAAGGCCAATCCTGACAAACCTGACACCGCAGCAGGATGACGCTCTCCACATTCCCAGACCAGCCTCCTACTGTTACCGAGCTGTTCCAGCAACAACAACTGTCCCACTTCACTGCACAGTTATTTTGGGTCTCCCCTTCTCCAGATCTTTCGATGAAAGCCACCTCCTTTCTCCTTCACATGTATCAGGCCAACAACACGACTTGCACCCTTGGCCTCTTGACATTCATTAAGCTCTTTGGGCCAGGAGGTCCTCTCACAGCCTGCCTGGGTGATGGAGAGGAACAGCATGGGATCATAGAGTCATGGAATGATCTGGGCTGGAAGGGACCTTAAAGCTCATCCAGCTCCAACCCCTGCCCCAGGCAGGGACACCTTCCACCGGAGCAGGTTGCTCCAAGCCCCTGTGTCCAACCTGGCCTTGAACACTGCCAGGGATGGGGCAGCCACAGCTTCTCTGGGCACCCTGTGCCAGCACCTCAGCACCCTCACAGGGAACAGCTTCTGCCCAAGAGCTCATCTCAATCTCCCCTCGGGCAGGTTCAAGCCATTCCCCTTGTCCTGTCCCTCCATCCCTTGTCCAAAGCCCCTCTCCAGGTCTCCTGGAGCTGCTCTAAGGTCTCCCCTTCAGGAGCCTTCTCTTCTCCAGGCTGCTCCAGCCCAGCTCTGTCACACTTTCATGTCCCAGGCACAGAAAACACAACCTTCCACAAGCCAAGATCCATCAGTACATAAAATAACCAGGAAATGCAAAAGGAGCAATAAAGGAAACCTGGTACAACCCAACTTCATGATGGGGTGGAGGGTTCCCAACACACATCAGCCACTCTCTGAAGTGAGGCTGAGTCCTGCCCTTGCTGTCGAATTCCACTGGGACGGGATGGGGGAAGAACAGCCTCTTGCAGTCAGGCTGGGCAGAGCTCCCAGTGCTGCCAACACCACCAAGATGAATGAGACATGAAAGGGACCTGGGCAAGAGCCACAGAGCAGCTGAACAGTGACACCGAGGAGCCAGGCTTGAGGGGGGAGGCTGAGCACCCTCAAAAGCTCCTCTGGGGCATGTGCAGGGCACTCACACTCCTGCTCTAAGACAGTGGCTGAAATAAGACATGATATTGGTGACAGGGGCAGCTTGAACAGCCCCAAGTACCAGCACAGAGTGCTCCTCAGGCACGGATCTCAGCAGCTTTGGTGCACACAACGTTTCTTTGCCTTTCAAGACAGGTAAAATGACCCACTGGTACATGAACTGAGAGGATGGCAAGGACTATCAGGCAGCTCTGACACAGCAGCATGGTCCTGAACCCTCCTGGGATGGAAAGAGAGCTCTGCTGAGATGCAACTGCACATGATGAACGAGTTTGACAGTCTGAGAGAGCTGGGCTGGGGCAGCTGGAGAAGAGAAGGCTCCTCAAGGGAACACCTTAGAGCAGCTCCAGTGCCTAAAGGGGCTCCAGGAAGCCTGGAGAGGGGCTTTGGACAAGGGATGTAGGGACAGGACAAGGGGAATGGCTTGAACCTGCCCGAGGGGAGACTGAGATGAGCTCTGGGGCAGAAGCTCTTCCCT
>NW_009925306.1:40389-43687 GCF_000696875.1 Nestor notabilis | reverse complement strand
GCGCTGGCACAGGGTGCCCAGAGAAGCTGTGGCTGCCCCATCCCTGGCAGTGTTCAAGGCCAGGTTGGACACAGGGGCTTGAAGCAACCTCCTCTAGTGGAAGGTGTCCCTGCCCAGGGCAGGGGCTGGAGCTGGAGGAGCTTTAAGGTCCTTTCCAACCCAACCCATTCCATGATTCCATGGTTCTACAAACTACTTCATAGGAGGCTCTTGGGATCTATGAAGGCTTCAAGCTGCAGCCACCTTTACACCACAGGCACAAGGTCTTGCTGCTGCAGGGGCAAAACCAATTGGATTTGTTTGCCCTGCTCTTCGAAGCACAGAATCAACCAGGCTGGAAAAGCCCTTTCAGCTCACCCAGTCCAACCATTCCCAGCCCTGCCAAGGCCACCACTAACCCCTGGCACTGAGGCCTCGGCTACCCGGGCTGTGAACACTTGCAGGGACGGTGCCTCCAGCCCTGCCCTGGGCAGCCTGTTCCAATGACTGAGAACCCTCTCTGTGAAGACCTTTTTGAGCCCTGTCCTAACACAGATCAGCAGGTAACAAATAGAAGCAGAAACACAAGGGCTTTCCCCACGAGCCATTTACAGACAGCAGCATATCAGAGTCAAGCAGCAGCGCCTTGAGCTGTGCCACCACAAGAGGCCGTGGCAAAGGCAGCAGGTTCTTTAGGAGGAGGCAGGAGGAATCCTTATTAACCTTTGTCATTAGACACACAGGCTTCATGACCTGTCAGTGCCTGAAGCTGGGCTGTCACCACTCCCAGCCTCCTGTTTGTACAAAAGCAAACGGTTTCCAAGCAAACAGATGAGGGAGGTTCTGTCCCAGCAGCTCTAAAGGGCTTTGCCTCATGTTTCACACTCCAAGAGCTCCTCCAACATGCACTTGCTGTGCAATACCCACAAAGAGCTTCCAAAACCAGCTCCAGTTCTCCCTGAGTACTCTCTGCAGGCACCAGGCACATGGAGCTGTTGGAGCAAGGCCAGAGGAGGCCACGAGGATGAGCAGGGGCTGGAGCAGCTCCCGTATGAAGACAGGCTGAGAACATTGGGGATGTTCAGCCTGGAGAAGAGAAGCTGCTGGAGACCTCAGAGCAGCTTCCAGGGTCTGAAGGGGGCTACAAGGATGCTGGGGAGGGACCTTCATCAGGGACTGGAGTGACAGGACAAGGGGTGATGGGTTCAAACTGGAACAGGGGGAGTTCAGGTTGGAGATAAGGCAGAAGCTGTTCCCTGTGAGGGTGCTGAGGCGCTGGCACAGGGTGCCCAGAGAAGCTGTGGCTGCCCCATCCCCGGCAGTGTTCAAGGCCAGGTTGGACACAGGGGCTTGGAGCAACCTGCTCTAGTGGAAGGTGTCCCTGCCCGTGGCGTGGGGTGGGACTGGAGGAGCTTTAAGGTCCCTTCCAACCCAAACCATTCCAGGATTCTATGCCAATGCCCAAAATACAGCCACTGTCTCCTCCAGCAAGAACTCGCTGTGTTTGCTCGAGGGCTCCTTTAACACGAACTGCCTTCCAAGAAACACAACATCTTTACCCATGCAAATGGGGCTCCAGGGTGTGAACAGAAGGATGCAGAGGATGTTATCCCATCAAGCCATTGCCTTGACTCAGCAGTTTGATGGAAGCCTTCAGCAAAAAACAACTTCTTTAGCAAGAGCAGGTTCTGCAATAAAACCGAACCAGTGTGTCTACCTAGTGCCCTTCTCGGGGGCCAGGTTTTAAAAGGAATTGGAACAATTAAGAGGATAAAAAACAGCTGAGAATTACATCTTGTGCCTGTAAAAAGAGCTCAAAGAGCTGCTGTTGCACTTGGGAACCAGATGCACAGCAGCCTCCTCGCTGCAGAGATGGGCTTTTACTGCAGTCAGGGGAGAAAGAGGCACAAGCTCACATGAAAACCTTCCTTGGGCACGATAGATAGATAGATAGATAGATAGATAGATAGATAGATAGATAGATAGATAGATAGAAGAAAGGTTAAACTGATGTCTCTAGCAGGCAAAAGAGCCCATTGGGGCTGTTCAGCCTGGAGAAGAGAAGGCTCCTGAAGGGGACACCTTAGAGCAGCTCCAGTGCCTAAAGGGGCTCCAGGAAACCTGGAGAGGGGCTTTGGACAAGGGATGTAGGGACAGGCCAAGGGGAATGGCTTTAAACTAAAAGAAGGGAGATTCAGACTAGATGTAAGGAAGAAATGCTTTACAATGAGGGGGTAAAACCCTGGCACAAGTTCCCAGAGAGGTGGTGGATGCCCTGGACACGTTCAAGGGCAGCTGGTTCTGGGCAACCTGCTCTAGTTGAAGATGTCCCTGCTCATTGCAGGGGGGTGGAACTGGATGAGATTTAAGGTCCCTTCCAACCCAACCCATCCTCTTTCGATGAGTCAGGACCAGCACCACTGTACCTTTAGCACTGGGATAACATGTTCCAGCTGCTTTTCTCCAAGACGTGCTGTCGCCAGTGGCTGCCCAACTCAGCTCCAGCCCAACAAATGAGTCTTCCAGAGGGGGCAAAACATACTCGAGACTAATAAAAGCCAGTCAATTCGGCACAAGCTTCCTACGAGCTCAGCAAAACCTTGCCAAGCTGCTTCTGGGGGGTGATTTTCTCCCCTTGATGTACCTGTGCAAGCCCCAGATGCAGCAGAGAGGTCCCCAGACATCAGGCAGCTCTATGGGGAAGCAATGTGACTCCTCCAGGGTGGTGGCTCCCAGGAATACATGGTGCCAGTGCCATAGCTTCAAGCAATGAAGAGCTTGGGGAGAGAGAGCAGAGGAGCACAAGGAAGATTCCTCCTGTTATCTTCTGCCTCTTTAGTTCTTCTCCTTCCTGTGGGTGCAGACATCAGAAGGGAGGGTGCTGGGGTGCCTGCAGGAGCAGCAGGAAGCTCCGAGGCATGCGGGAAGAGGTACCCTGGGAGCAGCACCTTCCATGCAGAGCTTCATTTGCACCCAGGGATCTGCCAACCCCTCCAGCAGCTCCTCCAGATCCAAGGGGAGGATGACATGAAACAGGTACATGGTGCCTGCAGGCTCCTGACAACTTCCTAAAGCCACTCTCAGGCGGGCAGAAACCTCAGAGCTTGAGAACCACTTCCTTAACTTGAAACACCACTTCCCAGCATCACTCTGCATCCCCCATAGGCAACACCAGCAGCTCAGGGAGGGGATCCTGCCCCTCTGCTCTGCTCTGGGGAGACCCCCCCTGCAGCACTGGGTGCAGTTCTGGGGTCCTCAACATAACAAGGACATGGAGCTGTTGGAGCAAGTCCAGAGGAGGCCACGAGGATGAGCAGGG
>NW_009925306.1:26629-40156 GCF_000696875.1 Nestor notabilis | reverse complement strand
TGTGGTGAGATGCTGGTACAGGTTGCCCAGAGAAGTTGTTGATGCTCCATCCCTGAAAGTGTTCAAGGCAACCGGGTCTAGTGGAAGGTGTCCCTGCCCGGGGCAGGGGTTGGAGCTGGATGAGCTCTAGGGTCCTCAACCCAACCCATTCCATGAGTCTATAACACATCCATTATCCCTGCACCTTCCTTCCCCATCATACCAGCACGTATCAAAGCTCTCACTTGACAGAGTAATAAAGCCCAACCCTCCCCTTGATTAACACGAGTGGTTTCAGACGTAAAACAACACAACCCAGCTCAAAGCTATTGAAAATAATAAACCACCTTTTGATTTCTCATATTCATAAAGCCCAGAACAACGTGGCAGCCCAGGGGGATGCTCATCCATAAAGCTGGAGTGGATGAGCAATATTTAGCCACATGGAAATATATAACAACCTGGGAGGAAATTAATAATCCAGGGTGCAGGAACTTGCACCACATTTGATGCAAAGTGATGGCAACACTTAAAACTGACAGAATATACCTCTGGGGTATTCCTTTCTATCAAGAGGAGCATAGAGCAAAGCAAAACTGAAACAGGGCAAGTACAGGTTGGATCTAAGGCAGAAGCTCTTCCCTGTGAGGGTGCTGAGGTGCTGGCACAGGGTGCCCAGAGAAGCTGTGGCTGCCCCATCCCTGGCAGTGTTCAAGGCCAGGTTGGACACAGGGGCTTGGAGCAACCTGCTCTAGCGGAAGGTGTTCCTGCCCGTTGCAGGGGTTGGAGCTGGGGGAGCTTTGAGGTCCTTTCAACCCAACCCAGTCTATGGATCTATGCTGATGCCACACAGAGCATCCTGGAGGCACTCACGCAGGATGATTAGGAAGAAGGGATTGCTGCTCCCTACCTCTGGGAACACAATCCCACCCAGAGCAAGGGATGGAGAGCAAGGCACCTACTCCAGAGAAGAGGGTTTGCCAAGAGGACAGTGCTGCTTCCATTGCAGGCAGGAGACATCAGAGCTGCAAGGGCTGCAAGAAACCTCCCGGTTGCAGGGAGGGCTCAGCTCTGCAACACAGAGATGCTTTTTCACCCCAGCACAGTGCTTTGCCTTCAAAACCAGAGTTACTGCATTCATCCTCAGCAGCATCAAGGTGACAGCTCATTGATCAGATGGGGAAACTGAGGCAGCAAGTGTTCAGGACATCTTACTGCATTCCATGGTGGAAAACTAGCAGAGGACATCAGTGATGCCCTCGTCTCCAAGCCTCCCTTTGCTTCAATTTGACACACATTCCCTTGAGCACGCATGGGTCTGGAGCAGGGAGGACTGAAGTGGGATGTCAATACAGAAGCAGCAGCTTTCCCTCCCCATCAGGTGCTGGAAAGCTCCACGTCGGGTTTCCAAGCTCGCAGCGAAGTCGTTCTGTCCGTGTGCAGGGAGCCAGGGGGAGAGCAGCCGGGTTGGGTTTCGGAACAGCCGTGTGAATTCACACACTGTACAGCTATTAATACTGCAGACATGCTCATCCCCAGACGCTGGGACACTAACATGACATGCCACTTGTGCCTCTGGTTTGTAGCAACTGTGGGGAAGAACCTGGAGCAACCACTGCGCTGCCCTTTTAGTACCAGTACCAACCCCGGCCCAGGCCTGAGGCTCCAGTGACCCTCCCCTGCCCGAGATTCACCCATAGAACATGGGTAATTCAGATCTTACTCAGTGTTTGGGTTTAATTCTGATCCAAATCATAGAATCAGGGAATGGTTTGGGTTGAAGGGACCTTAAAGCTCCTCCAGTTCCAACCCCTGCCACGGGCAGGGACACCTTCCACTAGAGCAGGTTGCTCCAAGCCCCTGTGTCCAACCTGGCCTTGAACACTGCCAGGGATGGGGCAGCCACAGCTTCTCTGAGCACCCTGTGCCAGCACCTCAGCACCCTCACAGGGAACAGCTTCTGCCTTATCTCCAACCTGAACTTGCCCTGGTTCAGTTTGAACCCATCACCCCTTATCCTGTCGCTCCAGTCCCTGCTAAAGAGTCCCTCATCCTATGACTCTCTAAGGCAGCACCAATTTAAGCCAGGACTGAAAACCACATAGCAAATTAATCCCCATCTGCCAAAAACCAACGAACGCAGCACAAACCCTACCCAAAACAATCAAAAAGGCTCTTCCAGCATCACAGCCCAAATAAATCAGAGGCTCCATCTCAGCACACAGACAGAAAGTCCCAGGCAGCATTAGTGCACAGCAGCAGCAACCATCCAGACCCATCCAGCTACAACCTGGAGCACCCAGTGACAACCTGGAGCACCCTTCCCAGTGCTGTTTGCCTGTGGCAACCCCCAGGCAGGCAAAGCAACACCTCAGCAGTACCTAATAACCATCAACATATCATGTGCCACTAAATCCACTCATGGTCCATAAGCCCCTGGTCTCCAAGAGCCACTTGTGCTCGGGTAGCGCTGCCACCAACCCCCTGCTGCCAGTTTAAAAGTGATACTTGAATTTAAGGGACAACTTTTCCCCTTTTCCCCCCTCTCCTTAATTATGTCTCACGTTTTCAGTGATCTTCCCCCCTCCTGCACATTATTTTCCAAGCTTTTACCATCCCATGGCACATCCCCTCACTGATGTGTGCAATGGAAAACACTTTGTCCTTCCCTTAGGATAGCTCACAGAGGTGTTTTAACATCAGCCCTCTACCTTCCAGAAGTGTTTTCCATGCTTAAGAGGTGCAGAAAGACAAACAGCCTCTTCCTACACTACACAAAGCAGAAGCAAGGATCAAACTCAAACAACCCCAACCCCAAACCAACCTTATTCTTCCTTCCAAAGCTGCTTTGACATCAATTCAACTGTCCTAAATGGAGCAGTGGACCCCAACCTGGTCCCACCAGGGGATTAATGCATTATTCACCCTCCAGACCCTCCTGGTACCAGGAGCACACTTGAGCCATCGCTTTTGCAGTCAGCAACCTTCCTGCCTTCAGATTAAATGTGTATTTGTAAGAGCAATGCCCTGCAGAGGGCTGCAGAGTGAGAACGAGATGTCAAACTGCACGTGGTGCTGCCAGGAACAC
This sequence comes from Nestor notabilis, assembly GCF_000696875.1. Classification (NCBI taxonomy): domain Eukaryota; kingdom Metazoa; phylum Chordata; class Aves; order Psittaciformes; family Psittacidae; genus Nestor; species Nestor notabilis. The sequence continues at coordinate 37,089 of NW_009925306.1, read as the reverse complement.
GCTTCCGTGGATGAGGAGCTGGCTGGGTTTGGGTTATGTTACATCCCATCGTTGCCTGTAGAACTTCAGGGGTCTGTGGAATGCTTTGGGAAAGGCAGAGAATGACTATTACCCCCCAACAACTACCTCAAAGGAACAAGGGGAACGGTAATAAGTTGGAGATGATGGATCTCCTTATCTATTCTCCACTTCTTTCGATACATCAAGTTGTTCTACACACAGATTCATCCAAGAGCTTGAGCACGTTCATACTCACGTGTGTCACTGGATTAACATGCCCAAACACATGTGCAGAGAGATGTGGTACCACAACAACGTTTCTGCCCCCAAAACCTCCTGCCTCAGCATATCAGAGCAAGAAGATGCTTTTGCATCTCACCTCAACTCTTTCTCACAGGGTGAAGGAGAGAGGGCAGGGAGCGTCCGGCCCAAAACTGCACCAGGAAGCTCTTTCCAAACTCTCCTAACAAATTTCCCGGCTTTTAGGGAGCAGGAAAGGATGACAGATCACCCAGGCTGGAGATGGATTGCTCACCAAAGTGAGATGGTCGTGTTTGGTACCCGACGTCAGCACATCCCATCAATCTCGGCCGGCGAGTGCTGCTGTCGGGAGTTAATCCATCCCCCTCCTTCCCTCCTCGCCAGGCAGGGAGTTCATTTCCACTTCATTACTTCACAGTGGAGTGAGCTGGTGAGTATCTTACTTAGGGGTTACACTGAAACCACGTTTCAGTGGCTTTGCTGTGGAGGTGGAAGCAGCGTTTTCCCAGTATCCTTTAAGAAATGGGCAAAGGGCAGGAGGGAGGAAGAGATGAATCACATGCAACACCCCATCTTTCACCTTCCTCCCTTGTAGGTGTTAAAATCATGGGAGAAATGCTTTGTAGAGTCCTGTGCTGGCAGGACAACACATCCTAAAGGATCTGTGCCCTGCTCCTATGGGAATCTCCCAGAGATCCCACTCTCCTATACCAAAAACCCAGTGCCTGAAGCCACAGGAGCACCTGGGTTTGCAGCACATCACCAAAACCACTTGAAAGCACTAATACAGTATCACAAACACACTCCTTTCCTCAAGAACCCCTCACACTGTTAAAGAGAGTCCCAGGAAAAACCCTGGAGAGCTTTTCCCATCCTTTTCCATAACTCCATCCCCTCTTCAGATCTTCAGACAAGCCAAGCAGTGCCGAAAACCGACTGCAGGTGCTTTGGGATGGAGACAGGCACCGCTGCTCTCAGCTTCCAGGAAATTCCCTGGCCAGCATCACTGTACCCCAGCCTCTAGCTGGAAATAACCAGGAAAAGTCCAGGGAGGAGGAAGATGCAGCAGGATGAGGCTTGAGCAGAGTTACAGCACAATGTTTGTGCCTCCAGGACAAAATCCTTATGGACAAGTATATAAGAGAAAGAAGGGGAGGGGGGGGAATCCCAGACAAAGGATGCTTCATGGAGAAGTGAGGGTTTGGGGGAGTTCTGGGGTTGCTTTTTTGGTAGTTGAAAGAATTTTATGCTCTAAAAATTAAATGTTCACACTAACTTATATTATACTTCTAAGATGGTTCAATTTTGGGTGTTTTAACCTCAGTTCTTAATATATATGTCTTAATCCCATGTTTGCGCTTATAAAGAGGGGCTGCACGTCCTCCCCCCCCTCTGTCTTTACACACCCCCCGTTCCTCCTGCAGCCATCCCTCATCACAGAGGGGATAACAAAGCCCAGGGCTGTTTCCAGCAGGATCAGTCCCTGCTGCATAACAGAAAACATGTCCAAGCACCCAGGTTTATCTGCACCATCCTGTACACCACCTCTGTGGGAAGGACACCAGGAACAACTGTGTTTGATGGGCTATTGCAGGTGGTATTAAACAAGGAGGTAGAATGGCCACCCCTCTGCCAGCCCGATGCTCACAGTCACTAAATCTCTCTGGTATGAAGCTCTTTGCCATCAGGGCCTGGAGCACAAGTGTGATGAGGAAGGGCTGAGGGACCTGGGGGGTTTAGTGTGGAGAAGAGAAGGCTCAGGGGGGACCTTCTCGCTCTCTGCAACTGCCTGACAGGAGGATGGAGCCAGGAGGGGGCTGGTCTCTGCTCCCAAGGAACAAGGGAGGGCACAAGAGGAATGGCCTCAAGCTGCCCCAGGGCAGGTTTAGCTGGAGCTGAGGAACAATTCCTTGCCCAGAGGGTGCTCAGGCATCGGAACAGGCTGCCCAGGGCAGGGCTGGAGTCACCGTCCCTGCAAGTGTTCACAGCCCGGGTAGACGAGGCCTCAGTGCCAGGGGTCAGTGGTGGCCTTGGCAGGGCTGGGAATGGTTGGACTGGATGAGCTGAAAGCTCTTTTCCCACCTCATTGATTCTATGATTAAAGATGACTTAAACAGCAGAGCCTTCCCCTCCACTGCTCTGCTCCTGTGTTGAAGATCCTGCACACACAGGACCAGAGCCTCAGTGCAGGGTCCAGCGGTGCTGCCAGAGCATCTCCTGTGTTAGAGCAATGAACACAGCAAAGAGTCATGGTCTAGCAGAGAGGACAGTGTGACACATTAAGTGACACTCCCAGGAGGCAGGTGCTGGCTTCATGGCAGTAACAGCATCAACTAAAACCAACCGGTCACCTCCCCAGTATCAGGAATCAATGAACAGGGCAGAAAGCAGCAGCATACAGGAAACATCATAGAAGCAGCACCAAAGCAACACCAGGTCTAACACAGTGATCAGGCATGATGAGGCAAGAGGTGATTACAGAGCACTGGAACACAGGGTTTACTCAAAGGTTTCTATTGTGCATAGTCATTTGCTCTGTGTATTAATGCTACCAGTTCTAGTAGCATTAGAAGTATGTCACTAGTAGCACTAGAGAATGCTAATTCTCATGCCCAGTAGCTCAATAATAAAGGCTATGTAATAATTAACACATAAAAACAACAAGGACATGCTTTGAATTCAATTCCTGCCCCTCAGCACAGCCCCTGAGTGATGCTGCATCAGTGACAGTCACAGGGGTACAACCAAAGAGCAGGTCACAAGCGTTGCCTGGCTTAATACGTACTTTGAAGGGGCTAGAAGGGTTGAATCAGGCTTGTTTTAAAAAGAAAGATGTAAAGTTGCACCAAACCAGCTGAGAAACCACAAATGTGCTGCCTGTCTTTAAACACTAGGATAGCCAGAGCCTGTTAAGATCCCATGTGGAAGCAGTGGAGCTCCCTGGCCCCTCTCCCACTGCACCAGAGCCAAAGCTCAGCACCTTTTACACAGCCCCATCCTTTAGCTGGCTTTTTATAAGTTGCTCTTTGTACTCCTGTTGCTTTAAAACATCCGTGCTTCGACCTGCAGCTGCTTTCTGGGTGGTTTTAAACCTCCAGGACTCAAAATCAACCACAGGAGTGTTTGTTTGCAAGCCCCGTGTCCTACATCACTGCAAAACCCAAAGCAGAGCATCACTGATGGCTAACAGCCCAGCCAGCTCTGGCCACGTTGCTCTTTCTGCTGAACACACGGATATTTTGCTGCTTCTTGGAATTCCCAGTTCATTTCCAAAGGGAAAAAAGCACCACAAAACAAACCTAACCCTTCCAAGGGAAAAGCGGTGAAGGATGCGGATGCACTGTGCCCTCTAGAGGGTACCACTGAGGATCCTAGTGGTCCAAGAGTCCCCCCTCTGTGAGTGTCTCACGTGTGCCAGGATTTACATCTGCTTTTCACAATCCAAAGGGGAAAAAGAGAGGGAAAACCAAGCTATTTCCTTCCATAGACTGCACGCCTTTGCCTGGATATGCTTTATAAAATACATGCTATATAAAGAGTAAGAAGGGGAGAGGGGAAAGGCATCCATGAGTATAAAACAGGCTATTCTTAAAGTTCAGAATCTTCCTTTCCAATTAGGACACGTGTAATTAAACCTCAGCTTGATCCCAAAGCGTGGAACATAATGAAAGGACCATGCCCTGCTTTCACTGGGGGTCAAGCTCAAAACCCCAGAGCTGGTGATGCTGTGCTGAGCCCGGATACTTCTCCATATCATTCCCAAAATGATGCTTTTAGGATGTACTCTCACTGTTCCCTCTGCTTTCAGGGGCACCTGAGCCCATCTCTCAGCAGGGAAGGGGTTTATTCACTGACCACCCTCCCTTCCCCTTCCCAAACCTCTTTCCTTGCTGCTCCATGTTTCAGTGCTGGAAATACGCTGAGTTAAACAACGCAGCTACAGTTAAAGGGGAAACTGGAAGAGGAGGGAGGAAAAGCAGAGGCAAAAGCCAAAAGGAATAGGTACATTTGCAGCCAGCAAGTGAAAGCAGATGGGGAGTCAGTGAGGCACAGAAACCAAACCCAGAGAGGCTGCTCCTGCCTGAAGGAGCTGCCAAGGTGCCAGCTCCCATCCTGCAGATGGGATACAGGAGCAGCGCAAGCAGGGCTCGTAAGCAAATCTCCTGCCATGAGAGGGGCATTTGAGGATGGGGAGAAGGGATTTTGCTTCTCTTTCAATACAGTCTGGCAGGGGCACAGTGTTTTCCTGGTGCAATTTGAGGAGCCCGCTGTATTTGCACATGCAGCAAGGCTGGTTTTATCCCAAATCCCAAACTGGAGGGGGAGGCACGGCCAATACAGCCATGTTTTCCATGTTCTGCCCCACTACCAGCAACAACATGTTCTTTGCCACATCCCCAGCTGCTCATGATACCTTTCCCTAGTGCTTATTCCATAAGAAACATCAAATTGGGAAGATCTGGGACATGGTAATCCCAAATCTGCTGTGCCCCTGAGGGATGAGCCTTTCCTCCAGGCTCCCTTCTGCTGAGACTGCATTGAGTCCATCAGGCTCCCTTCGGAATACGGGGCTCTTACCTAAGCATGGCTAATCAGACACCTGGATTTGGCTAGCCCTGCTGTATTCCCTGGGGAAAAAAGGGAGGAAAAGAGGAAAATAAGTCAACCCACAGCACTTGTTTGGCTCCTGCAAGCTGCAGCTCATCACAGGCTGCTGCGCGTAGCACCGAGACAGCTGCGGATGCTGACCGAGAGCTTCCCATTTGTTCCAGAGCTTTGGATTAGCTCCCAAATCCCCCCAAAAATAGGGAGATTTGCAGGTATAGGTGGTGGCAGGAGAGCTGCCCCTTGGGGCTTGGTGACAGGCTGAGAACATTGGGGCTGTACAGCCTGGAGAAGAGAAGCTGCTGGAGACCTCAGAGCAGCTTCCAGGGTCTGAAGGGGGCTACAAGGATGCTGGAGAGGGACCTTTATCAGGGACTGGAGTGACAGAACAAGGGGTGATGGGTTCAAACTGGAACAGGGGAAGTTCAGGTTGGAGATAAGGCAGAAGTTCTTCCCTGTGAGGGTGCTGAGGCGCTGGCACAGGGTGCCCAGAGGAGCTGTGGCTGCCCCATCCCTGGCAGTGTTCAAGGCCAGCTTGGACACAGGGGCTTGGAGCAACCTGCTCTAGTGGAAGGTGTCCCTGCCCGGGGCAGGGGTTGGAACTGGGTGACCTTAAGGTTCTTTCCAACCCAAACCATTCCAGGATTCTATGATACGCGTTTGGGAGAAGGCATCTGGGCAGCCCCTGTCACTGTGGGGAGCAAGGGGGACAGTTCTGAGCAGGCAGTACCCAAATTGGACTGGCACATCCAACCACTAAGTCATAGGATCATGGAATGGTTTGGGTTGAAAGGGAGCTTAAAGCTCATCCTGTGACAAAAGGCACAGCAGGACGGAAACAGCCCATTCCTAACTCAAAGGAGCTGATCTTTAGGGGTTACTTGAGAGAAAGCTGAAGCAGACACATGGGAACGAAGCAAAGACCCTGAGACCACTTCTTGAGACATCCACCTTGGAGCAGATAAAGGTCCAAACCCAAGGAGAAACAAGGAGCAGCCTCACGTGCAAGCTCAGCAGCCCAAGAGGAGCTCTGAGCACCACAGGGACACGTCTGCACCCAAACCATCCCTGATGGCACGACCTCAGGTGGGGTTTTCCCCATTGCGGGCTCTGATTCTTGAGGGAGACCTGCAGGAAGCCCAGTGCCACCAACCTTGGAGCGAGCAGGGATTTATCCCGGGCAAGGCAGCGGGGCTGCAGCAGTAACACTGTGCCCTCCTCCAGCTAAGTTCCCTTCCCAGCAGACTGACAGACAACGGATGGGGGGCTTCAAGCCACAAGGAATCAAATGAGCCAAATCAGCAAGAGGATTGGGGTGAGGTCACCACAGCAGAAATGAGCCAGGGAGGCATCAGGCATCGAATCCCATCTAGTCCTACACAATCGGCCTCCAGAGCTCCCATTTCCAGCCCCCCAATGCCAAGAGCTTTCCATGCCAGCCCTGGATGCTCTTTGAATTCATGGGAATTGCATCTGACTCCAGCTTTCAATTCCAAATTCCATCAATTCTACGCATTCAAAGCCAACCTTAAAATGGGAAAGGCACCTGTGAAGGGAGCGAGAAGCTTCCTGAAGCTGCGGCGAGGAGGCCAAGCCAGGCCTGACATGCCTGTCATGAGCGGGATGCCGAGCTGGAGGCTCCTGGAGGGATCTTACAAATGGAAGTCTTGAGCCAAGAGGGATCAAGACAGTTCTTGTGCAGCAGAATAAAGCTTCAGTTGAGGTTTCTCTTGTCCTTTGTCTCCCTTGTTCCTCATGTGCCATCTCCCTGTTGTCCTCCATAAGGGATATATCCACCTCGGTTAGGGATAGCCTCAAGGACATTAGGAGGCAAGTTGGAAAGGGATAGGGTTACTTGGGAGGCTGGGGAGGGAGCAGTGCCTTGCTCACAGCTGGCATTCCCTTGTTTTCTCACAGGCGGCTCATTGGGAACTTCAGCACTTGCAGGAAGCAGTTGCTGTTGGATGTGGACACGAGAGATGGAAAAGGGAAGAGACGAGGTGTTTTCACTAAGGATTTCATCAAAAAGCACCTGCCGGGAGTCAGAGCCGAGGCACAGCCCTTCCGAGAGCAGTTCGGGACATCCCTCGTTCGTTTTCCACAGGCTAATTCCACACAAGAGCCGGCTGATGAGGGATGAACAGACCCACAGAGAGCAGAGGCACTTCAGGCACTCGCCCAGGCCAGTGCTGAAGATGTTCAAGTGTCACTTCAAGTAAGAACCACAAGTTTCATCTCAAAAATGTCTTTATGTGATGCTTTTGGAATCCCAGCCTGGTTTGGGTTGAAGGGACCTTAAAGCTCCTCCAGCTCCAACCCCTGCCCCGGACAGGGACACCTTCCACTAGAGCAGGTTGTTCCAAGCCCCTGTGTCCAACCTGGCCTTGAACACTGCCAGGGATGGGACAGCCACAGCTTCTCTTAGGCCTGCCCTTTCCTACAAGGTGTTACTACACCCTCTTGTACCTGCCACATCCATCTGCACTGTGTCATTTCACAGCTCAAACCTACAAACACAACCCAGAGCATCCTCATCCCAGAGCGTATCTGCAACACTGATGCTGCTTCAGCAGTATAAATCACAAGGCAGTAATTACCTTAAGCTGCAGCACTCCCTCATCCCTTCCCAGCTTTATTCCCTCATGGATGCTTAAGCATCCAAGAAGAGGAAAAAAAAAGCCCAACTTCTATTTCCCTCATCTCTGCTCAGTGCTACAGTGTTAGTCAGGAAGGTTTGATGGCAGGGTATCTGCTGGGGCATCGCAGCCATGTGGATGGACCACTGCGGCCACAGCACAGCCCTTCACCACCCCACTGCTTGTTCTGTGCCAAGCAAAGAGAGGCAGCAGCCCTGGGAGGACCAAGGACCATGAGATGTGGCTCACAACCACGGCTCTGGGAAGGGACCAAGAGGCAACAGAAATCATCAGGGTTCTGCCTGTGGTGATTTAACCCCTGAGCAAGTAACAGCCCATGAAGATAGCCCTTTCAAGGGACCTCACAGTCATCCAGCACCAAAGCAAACCTCATTCTATTTGTTATGCACTAAATATTCATGGTAAGTATCCAATATACTACTTGGTTGTACATTATCAGGTAGAAAAGGCTCCTTACTCCAGGGTGGGGGATGGTTTTGGTTGATATACTACATACTTGACGCAAGCTGGAAGGGCAAGAACCACCTTGACCACAAACTGCCTGAACCATGCAGAGGAAATCCCAGGCACAAACACAGGCTGGGGGAGACGGGATGGAGCAGCCTGAGGAGAAGGACTTGGGGGTGTTGGGTGAGGAGAAGCTCCCCATGACCCAGCTTCAGTGTGTGCTTGAGCCCAGAACCCCCCCGTGTGCTGGGTGCACCCCCAGAGCGAGAGCAGCAGCTCAGGGAGGGGAACCTGCCCCTCTGCTGTGCTCTGGGGAGACCTCAGAGCAGCTCCAGTGCCTAAAGGGGCTGCAGGAAACCTGGACAAGGGATGCGGGTACAGGACAAGGGGAATGACTTTACCCTGCCAGCTGTGGCTGCCCCATCCCTGGCAGTGTTCAAGGCCTGTGTCAGTGCCTCAGCACCCTCACAGAGAAGAACTTCGTGACATCCAACCTAAATCTCCCCTGTTTCAGTTTGAACCCATCACCCCTTGTCCTGTCACTCCAGTCCCTGACGAAGGGCACCAAGACATGAGGAGGCAGCACCTACTGCTCTCCACTTAGGTGCAGAACACTCGGAGCTTTCCAAGTGAGCAGCTGCTTCCCTGTGATTGTCCAGCAGGCAGTGAACAACACACGGCTTCATTCATGGGGCAGAGCATTCCCCAGGGATGGGCAGGGGATGGAGCAGTGACCCAGAGCATCTGGGAGCAAATAATGAGTTGTGTTTAACAGGGGGGGAGCTCCTGCCACAGCAGAGGCACCTGAGGTCCAACATGCTGCTCGGCACCAAATCCAGCATGGAAAACTGCAGGGACAACACAGAGACCACCACAAGCCAAAACACATTTACAGGAAGGAAAATAAGGGCGAGGGAAGGTATTAAACGGGAGATGTTGAATTAATATTTCTCCTTAAACCACAATATTCCTCCTTAAACCACAACGATCCTCATTCAGCTGCCTGTACAGAGGGATGACAACACAACACAGCAGGAGCTGGGGATGCTCTCGGGAGCAACAGCAGAACTTCCCAGGCCAGTCTGTAGAGCTGGAATTGAATCAGAGAACAGATCTCCCTATTTCCCAACTCTAAGAAAGGCACCAGAGCTTCACATAAGGCTTTGCAGGTGATGAACAACCCCTTCCAAGAAGTGCAGGCAGGGCAAAGGTGACAAATAGGAGGCAGCATCCTCGATGGTTCTGTCTTCCTGCATGGAAAAGGCCTCACCACACACTAAATCCCAGCAGCAGCAAGGTTTCTAGACGTGCTTTGCAGTGGAATTACTTGGATGGGATCAGGCTGCTGGCAGAGGCTCAGCATTCCTGTCTTCCCCCTTCCTTCACTGGTACCTTCTGCCTGCACCACCAGGGAGCGAAGGAATTGCGGTCCCTGTCCAGGATCCCAACACAGGAGATGCCAACAAACAGAAAACAAAGAGCTTCTAATGAGCTTTGTTCCTCCTCACAATGCAGTAACTGCTGGGATAACTAATTCCTGTGCTCTGGAGCCCGCAGCAGAGCTTGGGCTGCACTGATAACATGCACCTAGAATCCATTCAGACCCAGCGAGGGAGGATTAGCAGAGGGGATGGTGCTCTCACAGGACCTCACAGAATCATTCCCACCTCCTGCTGTCTACACCAGCTCCAAGTGATGCTCCACGACCAGGGCACCACCATCCTGCAGGCAGCAGTTCCGGGCAGGCAGAATGTTCCAGGTGAACCTCTCATTTGATTCCTCTCCTTGACCTTCATTCCTAAGCTCTTCCCTTCCCACATGCATTTCCCAAGCAACCGGCTGCTCTCCAGGCACAAAGGTGGGACCTAGTGGCCCAAAGGTCTAGTGATGAACTTCAGCCCAGCCAAAACTTGTCCCTCTTCTATGATGCTGTGGAAGAAGTAACCAGAAGAGTCTCAAGAACAGGGTGATGGAAGACTGAGCACAGGGATTCTCAGGGATTAAATGGCTATTTCCTTCCAGAGAGGGAAATTCAGCAGCATTATTCCTGGGTAAACCCCAATGTTCTCTAATTCAAGGTTAAAACTGCCAGTGCTGCTCCCTGCAGCCCATCTCCCCTCCTGATGCTGCACCACCCCTCCTGCTTCCGAGCCAGCAGCTCTCCCTGTGAAGGGTTTTGGGACCCTCCACTAACACCTCTGATTATCTAGGTTTTAGCCTGATTTTCCAAAGGGAAAGCTACACACACAGAGGTGATGCTCACCCATGGACCCACACCACAACAGGAGTGCAGGGGGGTGTAAGACAGCATTTCAACTTGGAGATCAGCACCTAAACACGTTGAACATCATTGCAGAGGACACCTCATGGGGGCCCAAGACCTTCACCTGAAATTTTAAGTATCTGCAACCCAGTTGTGATTTTGAATCATAGGATCCCAGCCTGGTTTGGGTTGGAAGGGACCTTAAAACTCACCCAGTTCCAGCACCT
>NW_009925306.1:21564-26550 GCF_000696875.1 Nestor notabilis | reverse complement strand
GTGGGTCCCAACCGGGCCTTGACCCCTGCGAGGGATGGGGCAGCCACAGCTTCTCTGGGCACCCTGGGCCAGCACCTCAGCACCCTCACAGGGAAGAGCTTCTGCCTTAGATCTACCCTAAATCTCCCCTGTTCCAGTTTGAACCCATCACCCCTTGTCCTGTCACTCCAGTCCCTGATGAAGGTCCCTCTCCAGCATCCTTGGAGCCCCCTTCAGGCCCTGGAAGCTGCTCTGAGGTCTCCACGCAGCTTCTCTTCTCCAGGCTCAACAGCCCCAATGTTCTCAGCCTGGCTCCATATGGGACCTACTCCAGTCCCTGCTCATCCTCGTGGCCTCCTCTGGCCTTGCTCCAGCAGTTCCATGTCCCTCTTGTGCCGTTCCCAAGAGCTGGATGAGGGCTCCAGGGGGGTCTCCCCAGAGCACAGCAGAGGGGCAGGATCCCCTCCCTGAGCTGCTGCTCACACACTGGGGGTGCACCCAGCACTCGGGGGGTTCTGGGCTCAAGCACACACTGAAGCCGGGTCATGGGGAGCTTCTCCTCACCCAATACCCCAAGTCCTTCTCCTCAGGGTTCAACCTCCTCTCCCTTCTCATTCCCATTTCCCCATTCTCTCTCGGGACAGCTGATGGGACGCAGGTAACGCCATGTTCCAGGACAGGGTTGTCCTGTTGCAGGTCTCAAGTTTGAGCTGGCCCGAAGGACATATTCCTGATGGATTCTGGAGGTCAAGGCTATAACTCAGCCAAACAGGGGAAGCCACAGCGAGGTGCTGAATGATTTAAAGCATCATTCCCCACACCCATTCCCTGCTGAAAGATGCCACCTGTTAGTGTGTGGAGCATGAGAAAACACCCCGGAATGAGCAGAATCCCAGAGCGCGCAGCTCTGCTCCCCCAACTGTGGTAAGGAAGAAGCTGCTAACAGCTCCTCACTTGCTCCAGGGATTATGTCATAGCTCAAATTGTATTCCCAAGGAATGGGGTTCTCGCATTCCCGAGGAACGTGCTGGATACACACAGCAAGCTTCCCAGAGCTGAAAACAACCCGGGCACGGCAACAGCACGGAGCCACATGGCACAGTGCAAGGACAGCCCTGGGGAACGGCAAGAAGATCTGCTCTGAGGATCCCCCCTGGCCCTCGCTTCCGACACCTATTCCATCAGGAGAAGGGACATGGACTTAACAGAGATGGGTCCAGCCCGAGAGTGTTCCTCACTGGCATCACCAGGCAGCGGTGTTGCCTGCTCATCCTCATTGCACAGCCCCATCTAGTTGGGATCACGATGCCCAGCACCCTTAAGACCAAGCTTTGAGCATCTCTAGACAAGGCCCTGCCCGCTCTGAACAGCCCCCCACACAGCAGGACCTGCATGAAACAGCACCAGAGGGATGTGGAGCTGCTGGAGCGAGGCCAGAGGTGACACGGAGCTGCTGTGAGGGCTGGAGCAGCTCTGCTCTGGAGCCAGGCTGAGAGAGCTGGGCTGGGGCAGCTGGAGAAGAGAAGGCTCCTGAAGGGGACACCTTAGAGCAGCTCCAGCTTTCTTAGCCTGTCTTCCTTTCTGCTTGGGTCCCCCCATTGCTCAGCTCACTCCTGCGTCCCTTGGAGAAAGGCAACACAATGTTCTCAGCCTCTTCTTTCTCACTGATAGAACCCTCGCTGAGCTCACCCCAGCACCCACTGGTCCCCAGTGCCTGCTCGTCCTTCACCTCCAGCCCCACAGAGCTGCTTTTCAGGACCCCAGCCCACCAGCACCCAAGCAGGCTGCAGGACATCCCACCAACACACCTCCAAACGCTCCTCAGAAACCTACCTAAGGGCTTGTGCATGCTTCAGCCCTTTCTTTCCCACCTTCCCACCAGGACTGGTGAGGAGCCCATGGATCAGCTTGGTCTCCAAGCTAATCTGAAAGCCTGCTCTCTCTCTGCCTCCAGTTCCACACTTCTCTGACCCTCATCCACTCCCCTTTGCTATCCCCAAACCCCATCGGTTTTCTCTCCTTTTACTTTTGGGTTGTCTCCACGGCACCCCTCAGACCCTGCAGGAATAGCAGCCTTCCAACCTAAAGGGGCCAACAAGGAAGCTGGAGAGGGGCTTTGGACAAGGGATGGAGGGACAGGCCAAGGGGAATGGCTTGAACCTGCCCGAGGGGAGACTGAGATGAGCTCTGAGGCAGAAGCTCTTCCCTGTGAGGGTGCTGAGGCGCTGGCACAGGGTGCCCAGAGAAGCTGTGGCTGCCCCATCCCTGGCAGTGTTCAAGGCCAGGTTGGACACAGGGGCTTGGAGCAACCTGCTCTAGTGGAAGGTTTCCCTGCCTGTGGCAGGGGTTGGAGCTGGCCGAGCTTGAAGGTCCCTTCCAACCCTTAACCATTCTATGAATAGGGACCTATAGGAAGAACAGACACAAGCAGGCACCCAGGAAGGAGCAAGAGCACAGGGAAGTGAGTTTCTGACCCTGATGAACATCAGGCACTGAGTAACCTCAATAGATGTGTCCCTTCCAAGCACCCATCCCTTCTGAACCCATATGCTTCACCCCAACACCCCATGCCAGGCGTGCTGGCTGGACACTGCAGTGACCTGATGCTACACCCAGGTGGACCAGGCAGCCCATGAAGAAGCACAGCAGCTCTTTGCTTTGCCAGGGCACTAATCAGCCCCATCAGGGCTACTTATCCACACCCAGCAGATTCCCATGAAATCCACCAAAACGTGCCACCTCTGCCCATCTGTTGATGTTGTCTGAGATCAGCCAAGAACAAAAAGCAGCAGGGAACACTAAGCTCTTTAGCAGACAGAGCTGGAGCCTGGACACACGTCCCCACTCGGTGTTTATGCCAGGTTAACACACCACAGCAGCAGCTGACACTGGATACAGCAATCCTGAGCTCTCCCCCTCTGCACCTTCAGGAGAGGGACGGAACAGCCCCGACTCACAAGGCTCAGCATCACTTGCAGAGCTCACTTTGCCACCTGCACAGAGCTCTGGCTGTCCCTGCAGACGCACCAGCATCATCCCTCCGGCACCAGAAATTACCTTCCTCTTCACATGAGCTCCCCTTAATCGGCATCAGTCGATCTAAGCTGTGTTAAGTGAGACACTTTAAACACCATGTCTTTGCTAAGCCAGCTCTTTTTGGCTGAAGCAGGTCAGAGAGTGCTCCAAGGCCCATTTCCAGTGGGGAACTGGGGCTTTCGGAGCCAGCGTGCACCTACATTTCAAACAGGTACAGTTATAATCTGTTTATCCTCACATTAAGGCTTTGGATCTCCCATAGAGAATCATAGAGTGGGTTGGGCTGGAAAGGACCTGAAGCTGCTCCAGCTCCAACCCCTGCCCCTGCCATGGGCAGGGACACCTTCCACTAGAGCAGGTTGCTCCAAGCCCCTGTGTCCAACCTGCCCTTGAACACTGCCAGGGATGGGGCAGCCACAGCTTCTCTGGGCACCCTGTGCCAGCGCCCCAGCACCCTCACAGGGAACAGCTTCTGCCTTATACCCACTTATATCCAAAACTCGAGGCTCTTTCACCCCACTAACACAGACCAGAGCTCAGCTGATGGGCAACCAGCTGTGCTGGATCAGGTCCCAACGTCCAAACCTCTCCCTGTTGCAGCAGAGCACTCATACGTTGTCAGGTACAACCAGGTCACCAGGGAACAAAGCCTCAGCACCCCTCTGAGGTAGTGAGGAACCTACAGCAAAGCCCCTCTGGCCACCTGAGATGCAAACAGCAAAGTCTACAGCACAAAATACCATCAACAGTTGGTTTTGGTGATGCTTCTGCCCACATCTCACAGCACTCAGGTCTGCTCTCCCCATCACGCAGGCAGCAAACCCAAGGTCCACCACTGAAAGCATCTACCTCAAGGTCACCAAGGGAAGCAGCAGCAGCAGAAGTGCTTTCACAACCACGCCTGGCTCCAAGCCTGCTCCATCAGGCCCATTGCCCCACACAAGTGTTTCCTCTCCCTTCCAGTTCTTGAGGTGATTGAAATGCCTGGTTCTGTCCTTGGAAATGAGGTTGAAAGTGGCTTCAAAACTCAGTGTGACACCACCAGCCAGGGACTGTTACCCTCCATCCATCCCTGCATCCACCGATGCAGCCTGCAGGAGCTGGCTGGGTACCATGGGGGTGACACCCCTATGGGGTGGAACACCCCCCTCATTCCCCCTGCTGGGGTTTGACACTGTCAAGGGCACAAAATCCACTGGGATACTCATTGCTGGAGCATCCCAGGAGCTCATTGATGAAGCTAAGGATAAGGCACTGGGATCCCAGCAGGACAGTATTGTTCCAGTGCCTAAAGGGGCTCCAGAAAGCCTGGAGAGGGGCTTTGGACAAGGGATGGAGGGACAGGACAAGGGGAATGGCTTGAACCTGCCAGAGGGGAGATTGAGATGAGCTCTGAGGCAGAAGCTCTTCCCTGGGAGGGTGCTGAGGCGCTGGCACAGGGTGCCCAGAGAAGCTGTGGCTGCCCCATCCCTGGCAGTGTTCAAGGCCAGGTTGGACACAGGGGCTTGGAGCAACCTGCTCTAGTGGAAGGTGTCCCTGCCCGTGGCAGGGGCTGGAGCTGGAGGAGCTTTAAGGTCCCTTCAACCCAACCCAGTCTATGGGTCTATAAATCTCCATCCAGCTCCACCAAAGGCTGTTTGGCTTTAGTCACCTCTAAATGTATTTGAAGGACACTCCTTGGGTCTTACAGGGACGTTTGTGATTCAAACTGAAGAGTATTAGGCAGGAAAGTCCTCTTCAGGCCACCAGAAATGAGAGAGTTGGGGAGAGAAATCTCCCTTTTCTACTAGTGTCTCCTTTGACCCCCCATTTGACCTCAGGTGATTTTAACACACAAGTTTTGGTGGTGGTTTGGAAGAGTTTGGGCTGTTGTTTGGGGGGTTTTGGTGGTTTGTTGTTTTAAACCCCCCAAAACCAAACAGCCCCCCCAAAACCTTCATCATTTCCAGGCACTGACAATGAAAATCCCAT
>NW_009925306.1:16689-21533 GCF_000696875.1 Nestor notabilis | reverse complement strand
CCTCTCCCCCTCAGCTGCCACATCAAATTAGTCTCTCCAGGCCATGTGTCAGGAGGGATCTCCTAAATCTATGGGCTATTTTAATAGCAGGAGAAGCAGCCTCCCAGCCCTCATCTTCCCCAGTGACCTGAATGCAGGGGAGTTGCTTGCTTGGCAGAGCTGGAAGAAACAAAAACATTCCCGGAAAAATTCCTGGCATTCCTTCAGCATGTTATTTTACACTTGAATAAGCCAAGTAAGATCCTAGAGCAGCTCAAAGCAAGCTGCAAATAGTGACCAGTTCTGCTGTGGATTTCTTAATACCTTCCCGAACAGGTAAAAGCATAAAGGAGCAAGATTACAGCATCACTCAAAGTTACAGAGCCAGGAGCAAACTGGTCCTCCCTGAGCTCATAGAACCATGGACTGGTTTGGGTTGGAAAGGACCTTCAAGCTCCTCCAATTCCAACCCCTGCCCCGGGCAGGGACACCTTCCACTAGAGCAGGTTGCTCCAAGCCCCTGTGTCCAACCTGGCCTAAGTTTCCTCTCCTTCACGGACTCCGTCCTTCTCCCACCACAGCACATCAAGGCCATGTTTATAAGCAGCAACTGTCCTTGCACCAGAATTCAGTTCAACTTGACAAGAGGGGCAACCTGTCAATCTGCCAGGCCAGCAGCTGGAGCAGAGCAAAGGTTTGAAGAGCTACTGACAACGGGTTCACTTCTGCTCTGGATTCAAAAGACCACGTCGGTCCATTAAGGAGCCCAGGCACTCTGCTGCCATGAATATTTAAAAGGGAAAAAGCAAAGCATTAGGCAGCCAAGCAGCTCAGGATGGGCACTAATACCTTCAAGAAGAGAGGAGAGGACAAAGGAAGTGGCAGCACTCACAAAGTGGCCGGTGTGATCCCCAAGCTTGGCTTTCTGAGAGGCTGGAGTGGGAAAAACGAGGTCCTCTCCTGCAGCACTTAGGGTGACACCAGCCTTTCAGCAGCGTGTTCAGGTACTGACACGCAACAGAAAGTGGATCCATGTGGAATATCCATAAAAGAAAACATCATTAAGAGAAAAACGACCCTTAAATTTAAAGGTAAAACTGTGCAGGGATCAAGAAGACACAGCACATAATAAAGACCAACTATAATAAAGAACCCATGTTTCCTACCATGTAGAACCAGAAAGCCTGAAAATCTGGGACAACATTGAGAAAAACAGGAAGGATAATAAAAGTGAACAACTCTGAAAAAGAAATCCAGCTGCATGTCCACAATTCCCAACCTATCCGGCTTAGCACGTGCCTTGGGATGGAGCGAGGGGGAGCAAGGGGTCACACAGAGCAAGGTAGATGTTCGTGGCTCTGGAAAGGAACTTGCAGCTTCACTCTCACACAGCAACAAGGACTGAAGCCTTTAAAACACACAGGAGCCAAAGAGCAACTCTTCTGAAAGCCACAAGTCCCTAGAAAGGAAATCACTGAAGTAGGAGACCAAAGCTGCCTGGTGCAGGGTAGAGGGAACAGAAGAAGAGCCACTCACCCAGCACCGAGACCTGCTCTGCTCAAAAGCCCACGAGACAAGAAGAGAGAGAATTATGGAATGGTTTGTGTTGGAAGGGACCTTAAAGCTCATCCAGTCCCAACCCCTGCCACGGGCAGGGACACCTTCCACTAGAGCAGGTTGCTCCAAGCCCCTGTGTCCAAGCTGGCCTTGAACACTGCCAGGGATGGGGCAGCCACAGCTTCTCTGGGCACCCTGCACCAGAGCCTCAGCACCCTCACAGGGAAGAGCTGCTGCCTTAGATCTAAACTAAATCTCCCCTGTTCCAGTTTGAACCCATCACCCCTTGTCCTATCACTCCAGTCCCTGATGAAGGTCCCTCTGCAGCATCCTTGTAGCCCCCTTCAGACCCTGGAAGCTGCTCTGAGCTCTCCAGCAGCTTCTCTTCTCCAGGCTCAACAGCCCCAATGTTCTCAGCCTGTCTCCATACGGGAGCTGCTCCAGCCCCTGCTCATCCTCGTGGCCTCCTCTGGACTTACTCCAACATACAACAAGATGCTCCCTTTAATATAGATTACAAAGCAAAGGGAAACACCAGGCTGCAGCTTTACTGCCTGTCGCCAGCAGAGGTTTAACATCTTGATTTCACGCTGCTGTTCTTCATTACATTTTATTACTGGGCTTTATGTCACTATCCCAGCGTTCAGGTGGGAATTAAGAGGGTTTCATGCAGGAATGGCTTTGAGACACTGAACAACCCCACAGCAGGACACTGCTTCCCACTGCTGCTCTGCTCAGGGAACATCAGCAGTGCTCGGAGCACCTCAGAGAGGTGCTGTGGCTTCACCGTGCTAAGCTGAGCTACGCAAGGCCTTGGCCAGCATGAGGAAGGCAGCAGGGATCCTCACAGGACATGGAGAAAGGAAATAAAGCAAAGGAATCAAGTCACAGCATGGCATTTCCTAAGGTACCACTGAGGCCAAGAGGCTGGGCTGTCTTAGACACACTTAGAAAGCAAAGGAAGGCAAAATCCCACAGTGCAGAGGTTTGTGATGCACTAAAAGAGAGTTTTCCCTGTCCTGGAAGAGCCCTGGGGCTGCCAGTCAGAGCAGCCTTTGGAGCCACACACAGGATGCTCTCAGCATGGGAAGGAGATTTTATCCTTTAGGAAGCTGACACACTGCCCCTCACTCAAATAGGCCTCACAGCTCCCAAACACCCCCGAGTTCAAGGCCAGGTTGGACACAGGGCCTTGGAGCATCCTGCTCTAGTGGAAGGTGTCCCTGCCCGGGGCAGGGGTTGGAGCTGGAGGAGCTTTAAGGTCCCTTCACCCCAACCCATTCCATGATTCTAACCACAGGCTCTCAAGCGTGGCAGCAGCCACAGACACCTCCAGCACCAGCCTCCTCGAGTCCTGGGGCTGTTTGCAGCCTCACAGCCCGTTTGCCACAGGGATGCTCCAGCCCTGAAGTGACACAGGAATAACCCCCCACACAGACACAACTCAGGCCAGGCATTATTCGGGCAGGGAAGCGGCTGTTGGGAATTGCACACACTGGCACCTGTTTATCCAGAGGGGCCAAGCAGGGTTTGGAGAGACATAAACAAGGATATCAAGTTCAGGATGCTTTTAACAAAGCTGCTTTCCCCACACCATGGCAATGGCATGTCAGCAACACCCTGCCCATTCCCAGAAGGAAAGTGGTGACAGTGGGAGAGTCTCCGGGGCCGAGCATCCCTTTGGGATGGGGGGAGGAATTGTTCAGGAGCAGGGATCACTTCGCTGGCATTGTATGTCCAGGCTTTACAATCCCTTTGGCTCAACAAGTGCTTCTTCACATCCTGCTCTGCCCTGTCCTCTGCAGCTCACATCGTCCGTGATCCAGCCTTAACCCCCCCCAAGTGCAGCTCGAGGCCGTTTCCTCTTGTCCCATCCCTTGTGTTCCTTGGGAGCAGAGACCAGCCCCCTCCTGGCTCCATCCTCCTGTCAGGCAGTTGCAGAGAGCGATCAGGTCCCCCCTGAGCCTTCTCCACACTAAACCCCCAGGTCCCTCAGCCCTTCCCCATCACACTTGTGCTCCAGGCCCTGCTCCAGCTCCGGTGCCCTTCTCTGGCCCCGCTCCAGCACCTCAATGTCTCTCTTGGAGTGAGGGGCCCAGAGCTGAACACAGGATCCGAGGTGCAGCCTCACAGTGCCCAGCACAGGGGGCAAATCCAAGTGTTACTGCATGAGAACAACAAAAATAGAGGTGCCACATTGAAAGTAAAGCTCATAGACCATTGAAACAGAAAAAGACCCAAGTTTGGGTCTTCTAAACATCGATTATTCCGGAATAATTCATTACAGAGCTATAACAATACATAAAATTGCCTCTGACTCTTCTGATAATTTATGCAAGATTAAAGTAACGCTGTGGTTGCCTTTTCCATTGCCTAATTCAGCAGTTTCTTTTCTCCTTATGAAAGCAAGACTCCAGATTTAACTGCTCTAATGCCCTTTTACAGTGGTTGGGGTAGTAAAATCTAACAGCCACTACAGCACGAGGCAGGGAAATGATGGATGGTGGAAGGTCGCCGAAGGGGAGCACTGTAAAATGCCCCAGTTAATGTTGAGATACAAGAGTAAATCTTACTTTAAAAACACACACACAGAGTAAGGGTCTCTGATGAACTTGTTTCACCCTATCAAATCCTCTTCGGATTCTTCTCGTGATAGCAGATACTCCCACATGGAGCAATCTGTTTTCTTATAACCAAGCAAACAACCACCTTGCAAGGACAGCATGTGAAAGCCATCATAGAATCAAGAATGGTTTGGGTTGGAAAGGACCTTAAGATCATCCAGTTCCAACCCCTGTCACGGGCAGGGACACCTCACACTAGAGCAGGTTGCTCCAAGCCCCTGTGTCCAACCTGGCCTTGAACACTGCCAGGGATGGGGCAGCCACAGCTTCTCTGGGCACCCTGTGCTAGCACCTCAGCATCCTCACAGTATCAGCACTAGATTAAGCTCAGCAGCAACCCCCTCACCATGACCCAGCCTAGAAAGAACAGAGTTTGGGTGAGAGGTGAGGCTCTTCTGCAAAAAATAACCTCTCTTTTCTTCTTTTCCCCAAAAAGCAGTATTTGAAGCTGTTCTATCCAGGCCCTTTGACTCAAGCTCTTGTCAACTCAGAGCTACCAGGTCATGCACCAGTGCATCCAGGGGCTGCAGCAAATGAACAAGGGGTAAATCTCCTCCTTAACAGGGGAGATTTAGGTTGGATCTAAGGCAGAAGCTGTTCCCTGTGAGGGTGCTGAGGCGCTGGCACAGGGTGCCCAGAGGAGCTGTGGCTGCCCCCTCCCCGGCAGTGGTTCAGGGCAAGCTG
>NW_009925306.1:15553-16598 GCF_000696875.1 Nestor notabilis | reverse complement strand
AGCCCATGGTTCCATGGTTCTACAATCCTGTGGCACACGAAGCTCTTCCAGTGAAGGCAGGTTGCCCCAGGGCAGGCCAGGATTCTGGGCAACCTCATCTAGTTGAAGATGTCCCTGCTCATCGCAGGGGGGGTTGGACTAGATGAGCTTTGAGCTTTGGTCCCTTCCAACCCAAATCATTCTATGATTCTAAAAAGGCTGGTACCACATTGGACCTTCTCAACACTCAGTTCCTGAGCTGGACCTTCCCTTACTTCTCCCCATCATGTGGCTGCTGCTCTCCTACAACCAGAAGCCCCATTCCACAGCAGGGTTGCACCAGTCAGGAACTCAGCAGTTACCAATTCCTTTTTCAGGAGAGCTTTATGTGTTTCCCCAGGCTCCCAACAGGCTGCCAACACACCCCAGTGGGGCTGGTTCACCACAGAGACCTCGTAACACACGTTCTGGGAATGTTCCCCAAGGAAATACTGAAGTTGAACGTCACATCCCACCCACAAACACACAGTTGCCTGGGGATAACCTGTCCCACCCAAGAACAAGATGTCTCAGGACATTTAACAGTGCAGGGAGGGACACAGGAGTTAACAGCCCACACTAAGGCTCCAAGTATGCTTGTGCCCTTTTCCACCAGACAGCCCTTAGGGCTTAAGGGCTTTCAACACGTAGGATCAGCTTTGAGAACAGACCCTACTGGACCCAGAGCCCACCAGCCCTGGCTGTACACCCCTTCCTAGATACTATCCACAGCAACCCTGAGCACGACCCAAAATAGACGTCTGTCAAAGCCCACACATGGTGGGTTATAGAGAGGTGTGAAGGAGGCACAGGTGAGGCTGCACCTCGGATCCTGGGTCAGTTCTGGGCCCCTCACTGCAAGAGAGACATTGAGGTGCTGGAGCGGGGCCAGAGAAGGGCACCGGAGCTGGTGCAGGGCCTGGAGCACAAGTGTGATGGGGAAGGGCTGAGGGACCTGGGGGTTTAGTGTGTAGAAGAGAAGGCTCAGGGGGGACCTGATCGCTCTCTGCAACTGCCTGACAGGAGG
>NW_009925306.1:14916-15342 GCF_000696875.1 Nestor notabilis | reverse complement strand
GGGGTGGCCTTGGCAGGTCTGGGAATGGTTGGATTCAATGAGCTTAAAGCTCTTTTCCACCCTGGTTGATTCTATGATCCAATGATTCTATGAAACGTTCCTCAAACTCCCATTTCCTGGCAGCAACCACAGAATTCCTGTTGCCAACTGAAGTAAAAAGCATTTCCCATCCCTTAAACTAAAGCAGAAACTTAAACCAGCAAAAGCTGCTGCAGCAGCAAGAGTTTTGTAGGACTCCTGAGATGTCAAGTCCACAAAGCACTTGCCCCAGGTGCACTTGCACATCTGTTATGTGTTCTGGGGGGTGTTACTCATTCCTATTGCTGTGTAGAGCACACCAAGTGAACAGGAAAGTCCTCGACTGAGCAGCTTCCAACTCAGCAAGAGAGGAATCATTAGATGAAGCTTGTGAGCTGTTACTAGGAA
>NW_009925306.1:12770-14889 GCF_000696875.1 Nestor notabilis | reverse complement strand
AGGGAAAGAAAGAAAAGGAAAAGACTTGGAAACAGGGATTTGGAGAAGAACAGGAAGCAGAAAGCAGAACAGAGAAACCCACCCAGCTTTTACAGGGAGTAGATGCTGGCGTGGGATTTGGGGAGCGCTGACAGCGCTGCAGAGGATGCTCCCATCAGCCACATAGGCAGCAGTTCACAGGGCACAGCAGTGATTGCAACTGTGACTGTGCAGGGGATGCCTCCAGTCACTTTGGGTGTTACATGAAGGGAAATAGCAGCAAGAGGAGGAAACAACAGGAAAAGAGACTCACTGTCAAGCTGCAGGTTACAGAAGAGGCCACATTTCTTTTCAGCACCTTAATTGCCTGCTTTTCTTTTCCTTATTTTTACTTTAAGAGCCCAAGGAAAGACCACCACAGGGTTAAGAAGCAGCAGGACTGAAATTCAGCACAACTCAGACCAGCAGGAAGAGCCACACAGGTTGAAAACTGGTTTAAAAGCTTCATGACAAGCCTCCACGTATGAATGACGAAGATGAAGACGATGAGCATGAAGACAAACCTGTTCACACAAGGGATAACCAAGGGGCCAACCCAGCTCCGAAATCACAAGTGACTTTTGCAGTGTTCAAGCACTCCAGAGATAAAAATACCCCAAACAGCACAGAACCCCCACACTGTGCACTCATAAACCTGCTCCAGTGGAAGGTGTCCCTGCCTGTGGCGGGGGTTGGAGCTGGAGGAGCTTTAAGGTCCCTTCCAATACAAACCAGTCTATGATAAAGTCCAGCCTCTGTCTCTCAGCTCCCTTCCCTTCCATCAATGAATACAAGCTCCACTGGAGAGAACAACAGCAAAGAAAGACATCCATCATTCAACAAGAAAGCACCAATGAGCAACATTACACCGTGGCATCTCCATCTGAGGATGTGCTACTTAGAGTAACACATTAGAGGCACTCATCAAGAAGTGGCACAACACAGACTCCAAGAGGATGAGTGAGAAAAGCTCAACGCTGTGCTAAGACCAATCTTTTGAGTATATTCCAGGGTCTGAAGGGGGCTCCAAGGATGGTGGAGAGAGACCTTCATCAGGGACTGTAGGGACAGGACAAGGGGTGATGGGTTCAAACTGAAACAGGGGAAGTTCAGGTTAGATCTAAGGCAGAAGCTCTTCCCTGTGAGGGTGCTGAGGCGCTGGCACAGGGTGCCCAGAGAAGTGGTGAATGCTCCATCCCTGGCAGTGTTCAAGGCCAGGTTGGACAGAGCCTTGGGTGACATGATCTAGTGTGAGGTGTCCCTGCCCACGGCAGGGGTTTGGAACTGGATGACCTTAAGGTCTCTTCCAACCCCAACCACTCCATTCTGTGACCCAGAGGCACTCTGTTGCCTTCAGATCCCATCTCTGACGCATTTCACTCTGGATGTTCTCCCTGTTACAGTCACTATTTTACTTGACCCCAAACCCCAATGCCGGAGCACTTGAGCTCACTGCAGAGCAAGCTGTCTACATGGTGACACCTCCTCGCTTTGACTTCCCCTGCTTGAAGCAGCCTGTTAAAAGACAGTCTACAAAGAGAATCCCTGTTGCTGGCTGCCTGCCTGCAGCTCCTCTTGCAGCTTTGGGACAAGTCACCTGTAAATGCCAAGTGAAGCCAGAAACCCAAAACCACCACTTACGAACACTGACGTAACTCTGGGGCCGGCCCCAGGCCAAGAATGTGAACTTTTCCCAGGGACTGCGAGGGAGTGAGTGGCCCCTTGGCACGGCCACTCCACCCCTGGATCCCAAGGACACGCCAGAGAGAGTGGGAAGAGAGACCTGCCAACATAATGATTTAGAGGCAAGGTCAAAGCTACGTGTGACACCGTGATGCTGTTCCACTCCTCGGCCTCGAGTGTTCAACCTGCAAAAGGGAACATCAGCTTTGGATGCGTCCCCAGAGCGTGAGCAGCAGCTCAGGGAGGGGATCCTGCCCCTCTGCTGTGCTCTGGGGAGACCCCCCCTGCAGCACTGGCGCAGTTCTGGGGTCCTCAGCATAAGGAGGACGTGGAGCTGCTGGAGCAAGTCCAGAGGAGGCCACGAGGATGAGCAGGGGCTGGAGCAGCTCCCACATGGCGACAGGCTGGGGACATTTGG
>NW_009925306.1:11561-12546 GCF_000696875.1 Nestor notabilis | reverse complement strand
CCTGTCAGTGTTAAAGGCCAGGCTGGACACAGGGGCTTGGAGCAACCTGCTCTAGTGGAAGGTGTCCCTGCCCGTGGCAGTGGATGGAGCTGGAGGAGATTTAAGGTCCCTTCAACCCAACCCATTCCGTGATTCTATAAATTAGGAAGGACCTGCTCAGAACAACAAGACTAATGATGGAGCAGAGAAGAACAGACATGACAAACCCCAAGGGGGCCCAAGCTGTGCATGACACAAGGGTGTCCTTTGAGGGCAGCCATCACCACCTCCAGTTCCTTCTAATAAGCTGTAACAGAGACGTTGCACCAGCTTAACTCAGATGTAAAGTGATCTGAGATTTCAGCTCACAAACAGCAGCAACACCTTGTGCTGTTCACTTAGAAAAGACATAAAAGCACAGAGTACACCTTAAACCAAAAAGGAATCAAGAAGGGTCCCAACAGGAATCTTCCCGATAGAAATACTTCTCAGCCTTCACTTTAGAAGGAAAAACAAAATAGGAGAGGGAATAAAATCCATTCCCAAAGCTGCCAGCACGATCCAAGCAGCCAGTGTCAATAAAATTAACAGCAGCTGAGCATTCACATGCCAGCCATAACTTACTCCTCAGCGATTACACCCCGTTTACTTTCTGCACTCGCCTGGGCACGAGTAATGCAAACCAGCTCCTTCCACTCCTGCTGCCAGGATTTGTCCAAGCAAGCTCCCCCTGTCCACCCCAACTCCTTGTGCTGGGCAAGCAGAAAGACAAGTAAGAGTTTAGGGCATTTTTTAGGAGACCATTGCTGTGACTGACATTAAAGACTTGCAGGAACTCTTCCGTAGGGTGAAGTGGGTCTTAGGAATCCTGATGGAATTCCTCTCTGGAAAGAAGCAAACACAAACAGGATTTCCTCCTATGCAGCACATTCCCAGAAGCCAGTTTCAGTGCTGGTGGTGGCAATGGAGGACAAGCAGGAAGGTGGGAACAGGAATCTCTGTCTTA
>NW_009925306.1:5421-11530 GCF_000696875.1 Nestor notabilis | reverse complement strand
GAAAAAGAAAAAGAGAGAAGGAGGGGGCGGGGGGGGGGGGGGTGCAACATAAAATCAGCCCCTTAACTGTGTATGGGTTCAAAATGAAACAGAAGAGATTTAGTTCAGATCTAAGACAGAAGCTGTTCCCTGTGAGGGTGCTGAGGCGCTGGCACAGGGTGCCCAGAGAAGCTGTGGCTGCCCCATCCCTGGCAGTGTTCAAGGCCAGGTTGGACACAGGGGCTTGGAGCAACCTGCTCTACTGGAAGGTGTCCCTGCCCGTGACAGGGGTTGGAGCTGGAGGAGCTTTAAGGTCCCTTCAACCCAAACCATTCCATCATCTTATGATCATCAAGTCCAACCATCACTACAAGCACGAGGAGGAAGCAAAGCTTTTAACTCAGGAGCTTCAGTTGGGACAGAGGGAAAGAAGTTCCTGTGAAGCAGAAGACAACATGAGCAGCTCCTGCTCTGCACATTAGTGATGCTCTCACACTGAACCAGCCCCACCTTATTTAAGAAGCCAATACACAACACGGAAGGCTCCCTGGAGAAATCTGCCTCTTGCTTCCTCCTCCCGCTTCCAGCCTCCTTGTGCCTAAGAAATCCCAGCACCACGGCTGAGGAGTCCTGCCTGGAAGGGGGATATTCCAGAGGGGAAAAGCCACCAAGGAGCTTCTTGCTGGCATCTTTGTAATATCCTGTAATCCCCCCGGGCAGGAGCGCTGTGGAGCCCACCCTGCTGCTGAACAATGCACTTTGGAATTCAATTAAAGCCATTATCTCTTGTGCCGAAGCAATTGTGTCCAGCATCTATCCTGCAGCCCTTTACACCTTCAGGCTCCTTCTCCTCCTGTTTCCTCCTGTTTCTGCTCTTGCAAATTCAATTGCTGATAATCTGAATCCCCCCAACAAAAAGAATGAGCACACCTTGTCCGAGGGAAATTGATTCTCTTTTTGCTTGAACCAGGCGATTGCCACGTTTTATATACTCTGGTCTTGGTGATCATTAGTAATTCAATTTTCTTTTTATTAGCCCCCTTATCTGCTGAGCAATAGAGTGGCAGAAGTGACCTCTTCTGCACGGGGAAATGTTTCAAATCTTCTCCCTGATTAATTTTGCCAGTTAAGGCAAAGAGGAGAGAAATGGCCCAGCTCTTAAGCATCACAATGAATAAAGCTTAATGTTGATTGTGATGGAATTTGGAATGCCAGGGAAATTGATTGAACGCAGCAATTACACTGCAATAGTAACTCAAGGGAAATGGGATAGTTTTCTCCTGGCCATAGGCTTTTGGTTATTTAAAACAATCCAATTTGCAAGGATAATTATATATTAGTGTTTTATCTGCCACTTGAAATGAACATGGGAGTTTTGATACTGGCCCAGCATTAGCAGGTTATTGCTGCAAATTACTTGATATCTGCTTTCTTTCACATAAAGACGAAATTAGGCCATCAATAACCAGCAAAAGGTGGACTGGGGAGATGTGAGGGGCACGAGTGCCCTCTGCAGGGCTGCGGGGAAGGAAGGGATGCACCAGAGACTCCCCAAAATTCCCAATATCCCTGCTTGGAGTGAAGCACAGAGGCACCGCTCCGGAGCCGGACATGCAGCCAATAGGTGTGATGCGGATCCCCATCCATAAAGCTGCCACATCTTTGCCATTAAAGGAAATTAAGACAAAATCATCTTCATTTAAGCACTTACTTCGAGTTTTTCCTAGAGAAAAAGCCCTGGGAATAAGAAATGACAGTGTTGTCATGCTGAATTCCCACTGGATGAACACTTCCAACACAGCAGCGATGCACAAGAGCTGCAGCAGCCAAAGGAGGGCAACAGCATTGATTTTTAGGAAGGGTGAGGAAAGGTTCACAACTGTAAGTACTCAACTGTCTTTCATTAAAAACAAGAGTTGAGAAAGGGCCTCATCCTGCAGGATGTCAAATAGGCATCAGTTAGAGGTGGGAGTAAAAAGCTGCTGGAAAAGAGAGGGATCCCTGCATCCGCACTGCTGGTACAGGAGCTGGAGTACAGAGGAATGGGCGCATCCCGCTGGATCAGTCAAACCTCCCTTTAAAGCTGGTATTTTCCCTTAAAACTGGTGATAAAAAGGTCATATCCCAGTCACAGGTTGGGAATAATCCCATCTCCAGTTTGGAGGAAGCAGATAAAAGGCTGCCCCAGTGAACGGGACAGCACAAGGCCAAAGAGCACAACAGGAACTGGTGTCATCCTACAGTAGGTATCAACATGTGATTATATTGACCATTCCCTCTATCAAATAAGCCTCAGAAAGCCAATTCAGGAGAGACATCTGCCATGGAGACAACAGCATTCCAATATACCCTCATTGGCAGGAAAGTTCCTTGGCAAATGACAGAGGAAGAGCCCAGTATTTATTCTCCAAATCAAATCCTTTGGTTCAGATGCCAAAAGAAAGTGGTTGGAGAACTGCATCCATGGAAATTCCACCCACATCTCAACTATAGGCTGGTCTCTCACTGCTTCTTGCACCCAGA
Source organism: Nestor notabilis (assembly GCF_000696875.1). Lineage (NCBI taxonomy): Eukaryota > Metazoa > Chordata > Aves > Psittaciformes > Psittacidae > Nestor > Nestor notabilis. Next base: position 9,028 of record NW_009925306.1, on the reverse strand, counting down.
AAGTGGGATTGCAGCTCAGAGCTCCCCAGTAAGAGGGTAGAGACCCGCAACATCCCCAGTGGGACTCCTAAACATAAAGAGGGGAATTAAAAGTTCAGGCTGTAAAACAGCTTCTGATCATGGGAAATCATTGGGAAATACACATATAAATACATGTTTGAAGAAAGAAACAGAAAAAAAGTGCTACAGGAAACCTGGAGAGGGGCTTTGGACAAGGGATGGAGGGACAGGACACGGGGAATGGCTTGAACCTGCCAGAGGGGAGATTGAGATGAGCTCAGAGACAGAAGCTCTTCCCTGTGAGGGTGCTGAGGCGCTGGCACAGGGTGCCCAGAGAAGCTGTGGCTGCCCCATCCCTGGCAGTGTTCAAGGCCAGGTTGGACACAGGGGCTTGGAGCAACCTGCTCTAGTGGAAGGTGTCCCTGCCCGGGGCAGGGGGTTGGAACTGGGTGAGCTTTAAGGTCCTTTCCAACTCAAACCATTCCAGGATTCTATGAAATCAGAGAGTTAACTTCAGGTTGTATTTAAACTGGGTGTACTATCTCTAAGCACCACAGTGGCATCAGTGGCCTGAGGACCATGTTCAGCTGCCTGATGATCACAGAATCATAGAATCATAGAATGGTTTGGGTTTGAAAGGACCTTAAGATCATCCAGTTCCAACCCCTCTGCCATGAGCAGGGACACCACACACTAAACTATGTCGCCCAAGGCTCTGTCCAGCCTGGCCTTGAACACCTCCAGGGTTGGAGCATTCACAACTTCCTTGGGCAACCTATTCCAGCGCCTCACCACCCTCACTGTGAACAACTTCTTCCTTAGATCTAACCTAAAGTTCCCCTGTTTAAGTTTAAACCCATTACCCCTTGTCCTACCACTAGAGTCCCTAATGAAGAGTCCCTCCCCAGCATCCTTGTAGGCCCCCTTCAGATATTGGAAGGCTGCTCTGAGGTCTCCACGCAGCTTTCTCTTCTCCAGGCTGAACAGCCCCAACTTTCTCAGCCTGTCTTCATACGGGAGGTGCTCCAGTCCTCTTATCACCCTCGTGGCCCTCCAATGATCCTTGCTGGATCAGCTTTTCATAGAATGGTTTGGGTTGAAGGGACCTTAAAGCTCCTTCAGTCTCAACTCCCTGCCACAGGCAGGGACACCTTCCACTAGAGCAGGTTGCTCCAAGCCCCTGTGTCCAATCTGGCTTTGAATATCCTCCCCTGCATAAGGAGAGAAGCAACCGCTGCCTTTTATCCCTCTTGTACCAGACCCCTGATTCAGACCCAAGCTGCTTTGCCTACACCAGATGACACAACCTCATCTGCCACTTCTATAGATAAATGCATGTGTGAAGCCTGAAATCTGCACGTGCTGGATGAAGCAGATCCAGTGCAGAAATCAATTCAAAGAAGGGGAAGGTCAGTGGCTTCATCAGCTTCATGACCATGCCCAAAGCAGGGACATGTTACCCGAGTGCAATCATAACTCTTCCCATCAAAACAATCACCTCCAAGTTCTCCTTCCCTCCAAAAAGAGCCTAAGAAGTTAAATGGGAAGAACCCTTTAATATTAATGGCACATTAATATTAAGTGTGATGTGGTCATGAAGTCCAACATCTAAAGGCTGTTTCATCAACATGCATTTGGCTCCAGTGAGCAACAGAACATTTCCTGTTCCTCTTTGCTTCGGTCAAGCACTTGAGCTCCTCCTGTGCACAAGCCCTGGGTTAAACAGAGGAACAGAGCACTGACTGCATTAGAAACGCTTCACTGCTCTCTGATCCCATCAGAGCAACTTCCATTTAGGACACATCCCAATTCCTGAGTGGTTACTAAATGCTCACCTTGATCAAAGGAGGATTTTGGAGTTGAGCTGATAATAGCTGCAGGTGTAACACTCATTATGGGAGCAGCATAAATGATCCCAATAGAGCTGCTCCCACTCTGCCACTTCCCATTATCCCTCTAAGGATGACTGATCCTTAACTGAAACCCCAGTGATTGCCAGAGGGAAATGCTTCTGAACACAAAGCATCAGGAAACACCACTCTGAAGCGGAGCCTCAGCAGTGGCTGGAAGAGCTGCCCCACTGCAGGACATCAAACAGATCCCGGTGGATCCAAAACAGGAATTGGAGGGGCAGGAGATGGACAGGCCTTTGTGTTACACACTTGGGAAAGGCAGGAATTCAGTATGTGCTTGTGCCACGTATCCCAAAAGCCTGTTTAACAGGACAAACAGGAAAGCTGGGAAGGAAGGGACTGACCTCCCTTGTTGCAACAACACTTGGTGCACATTCCTCCCCAGGCTTCCTCCCATCCTCAGCCCTGACACAGGTGCTGTTTGCATCCCAGTGTGGGATCTTGGGAATGCAGCATTGCTGGCTGCTCACTCAGCACACTGCCATGAGGGCCCAGTGGATCCAGGCTCCAGCATGACCACATCCATCCGTGGAATCACAAGCCTGGCTCCCAGTGCCTAAAGGGGCTACAGGAAACCTGGAGAGGGGCAGCATTTTCAATTCACCATCTAAGGCATCGGGGCTCCTTCTCCCACTGGCACAAAGCACAGGGAAAAGAAGGATCTGTGGCATTTAGGAAGTGAGGAGGAGCAGTCTCACACAGGCACACACACATACAGGCACAGGCAAAGGCAGAGATGACATTTCCGTTTGCTTTTAGTCCTTTTAAGAACCAAATCAAGACACACTTGTACAGCAGGTACAGCAGTTCACAAAGAAAATGAGTCACTTCCAAACCTATATTCCAGCTTTTCCCTAAACTTCCTTATTTGCCACCATTACTTTGAGCAAAGGCAGAAACACAACTCAATTTCTGCTCTATCTACACATTTGCAGCCCTACATTGTTTAAAACCAAGCATCTTTTCAGGATGGGAACATTTCCTTCTATCAAGGAATGAGGATTTGGAATATATTCCCAAAAAACACAGGCTTTTGGCAGCTGCAGTGGGAGGCTCCTGGGGGGCAGAAGATTTGGATCCATTTTGTACATTCTCAACCTATGTGAAGCTTCATTTGGTTGGGCTCAGTTTGCCTGACAGCTTCCACAAAGCAGAGATGTTTGCCAAGCCAAGGGAGCTCCTCTGGGTGCTGGAGCCTTCCTGAGGGAGCAGCTTTGGTGCTGTGACCTCCCCAGTGATACACACAGCTGAGCCAGCTACACGTAGTAGCACAAATCCAGGTGTAAACATGGAGCTACATAGAGAACATCACCATCACCTAAGGAGGAAAAGCCTTGATGCCCCCACCTCACTGTCACAGCTGGATCTGGCCACGTGTTATGTTCACCACATCTGGTTCCAGATATCACAGAAGAGCAACCACAGTTTATGTCCAACCACACGTGGTGCCTTCACACACTGCATGAGAGCTTCCAACACAGTGTCTGGAGGTGCTTCTCCAGGCACCAAAGGGTTTGCTGACATCCTTAAACAGAGGAAGATGCAGCCCCAAGGCCAAACAACTGTTTCAATGCTGGACCATCAAGTCAACTGCACAAATGATCTTAATCTCCTTCCCCTTCCTACCTCCTAAATCCAGATCCAAAATTCTCCTCCCAGCATTCCCTCACCCCTCCAAACCCTCTTTAAATACA
>NW_009925306.1:2288-5390 GCF_000696875.1 Nestor notabilis | reverse complement strand
TCTTTCCCTTCTCCTCCTACAGAAAGCTTTTCCCTTTCCTGATTCTTCTTCCCCATTTTTGTCCTTCCATCCATCCAGGCACAGCAACATCTCAACACAGCTCTTTGTCTGCACACAAATTGCCTGTGACAACGTCACCACTGAACAGCAGAACCAGGAACATCACAGAAACGTGTTACACACACGTAGGTGCAGCTCTTTGAGCCCCTGATTTCAGCTCTGACCATTGCCAAGCCAAGGCAGCAGGACACAGACCCAAAATAAAACCCAGTGGATACAGTTTTCCTCTAATTATTGCTATTTTAGGCAATCACATACAAAACAGACACGCCAGCAGCCATGGCACTGGGATATGGGTGCAGTAGGTAGGTCTATAGCTCCTAGAGGAGCACCTCATGGCATGGACAAGCTTTTGCCCCATGCAGCAGAGAGATTAGTCTTACAAATGTATTACCGCCCCTGCCATCCTTTTCCTTCCTTAAGCACCTCCTTATTTGATGCCTTCAAATCCAGCAAAACCACAATGAAACCAAGAAGCAGCTTTCAAATGGCCTTGTCTGGAAATACCAAAGCACAACACACCTTTGGGGTAAGGCAGAAGCCTTACACCAGCCAAACTTCACCTCAGTGTTTGCTCCAGGACCACCACCAGCAGATACGCCTCCTGGAGGACTCCGTAACTCACTTCCAAACCCAAGAGCATCCCTTGGAATTGCTTCACCAACACACAGAGCAAATAGCATCACTCCTTGGCATGGCTGGTCCTACCTTCCTTGGTGGAGACCTGCATCCTGGTGGCTGGCAGCCTGCAGAGCCTGTGCTTGGTGATGTGCACCAGGCCCCTGGGTAAGGAGCGCTTTGGTGCTACAGAAGGTTTGCCCCTCAGGGAGTTCTTCTTCCTGAGGTGGAAGTAGCTCTTCAGAGGTGTGGTGGGTGAGGAGCTGCTCTTCTTATCTGTTGGGAAGCTGGGAAGGGAACACCACAGAATAAGAAGATAGTAAAGAGGTGACCAAAGCCCCTCCCCAGAGCAGCTGTGTCGCTGAGCTCCTCACTGCTCCCAAAGCAAGGATGATAAGAAACACTGAACAGAGAATTCCAACTAAAAAGGCAAGTGTGAGGAGTTTGTGGCAAAGCACAGATGGAGAATGAGGTATCTGACAGCACAACTCAACTCATTCCCTTCTGCTTCTGCTCAACAGATGTAGGAGAGAGCATAAGTTAAGGCAGAAGCTCTTCCCTGTGAGGGTGCTGAGGCGCTGGCACAGGGTGCCCAGAGAAGCTGTGGCTGCCCCATCCCTGGCAGTGTTCAAGGCCAGGTTGGACACAGGGGCTTGCAGCAACCTGCTCTAGTGGAAGGTGTCCCTGCCCGGGGCAGGGGTTGGAGCAGCTTTAAAGTCCTTTCTAACCGAAACCATTCTAATTCTGTGATTCAAGCCACTTCTCCTCCTTTCCCCAGCCCCCAACACGAGTGGTTATCAAACAGCCATTTCCTTCCCTTTGAACATGAGTCTGTTTTTCAGGTCAGGGAGGAGCCTCCCAAGTGTTGCAGCAAAGAACAGGAGAGGGAATGAGAAGAAATCCCAGCTGTGTTTCAAAGGTTAAAGCAGACACAAACTGCTAAAGCAATTAAAACCTGAGAGCTCCCAAGCCTGGAAAACAGGATGGCTCCAGACAGAACAAAGCCTTTGGAAAGCGAAAGGCAAATATTCCCCCCAGTAGACAGAAATCCTCACAGGAATTTCACTTATAGCCACTTACATGAAGCCAATCGACACAAAATACAACCAGCACCATCAACAACCACCAACTCACCCCAAGCTGCCTTTTCTCTTGATGATTTTGGTCCGACTCTTCACTTTGTAACTGGACAATGTGGTGTCACCAAAGGAGGACTTCACCCCACCAAGTCCACCAGATACAGCACTCAGGGGCGGTGGGACAGCACTGGCTCGAGGCAGGCTGGGGGCTGGAGGCTTCTGCTGATCCTCTGATCGCCACCTGAACGCTGACTTGGAGGTGGAGGGTGAGCTCTGCAAGGTGGTGGCTTTCCACTTGTATTTGCTGGGAGAAACCCCCAGCTTGGCCTGAAGTCCTGATTTCTTCACCTTTGCTCCCAAGTCTGCTTTTGGTGACAGTTTAGCACCTTTGTCTGCTCCACCAGTGACCCTCTTAGCACCTTCTGAAGCTCTAGGGCTCACCCACCTCTTCACAGCACGAGAGCATCTACCAGGGTTTGCAACCCACGTGTAGTTAGTTTTCCTGAACTTTGGAGCTTTGCTGGAGATGGGGGTTGAGGCAGCTTTTAGGTGACCAACAGCTTTGGGGACCGTGGAAAACCTGCTCTTCACTGGAGTCATCCCAACCACCGAAGTCACAGCAGGCCTGGAGTGTGGCTCACCACTTCCCAGGAGCTTTGTCTCTCTGGAAGCATCCCTGTCTTGCTCACAACTGGCCTGCCCTGGAGCTGGTGGCTCTGTCTTCTTGCACACCAAGCACCGAGCTGGTTCACGGTCTGGCAACACTGGAGGCTCCTGAGGTTCTGACTTCAGTGTCACGGCGCTTTCACTGGTGCTTCCAGAGGAAGCTGGGGAGCTCCCAGCCACGTCACCAGCCATCAGCACCGTTCTGGCCTTATCTGCCACACTCACATAGGCTGAACTCACAAACCTGTGAGATGAAGTGAATGAAACAGAGAGAGAAGGTCTCCTCCCTTCATTTTGGCTCACGGGTGGAGATTTTGGCACCCTTTTCTTGTCACCTGAAGCTGTGACCACCGTTTCCAGCTTGCAGCAAGAACCAACATCAGGAAATCCTTTGGAATCTCCAAACTGGGCAACCCTGTGGGGGAGCTGGATCCCCACAACTATGTTACCATCAGTGGTTAGGTCCACATGTCTCTCTGGAGGTGATTCTGGTGGCTCAGAGGCCTGGCTGTCCCCACAGCTCCCAAAAGCCTGAGACGTGCTGGCACTCGCACCGCTCCCAGTGTCACACGCTGCTCCCCGTGGCCGGTTCACAAGGGAATACTTTTTCCTCCAGGAATGACCTTGGTGCTGCTGGAAATCCCTTGTTGGAGCTTGCTGGGGGTACCTGGCCGAAAAT
>NW_009925306.1:0-2257 GCF_000696875.1 Nestor notabilis | reverse complement strand
AAGGGAGGCTGCCGGGGGGGGTTCCACCTCGGTGGGAGGGATGGCAGCGGCCGCGGCACGTCCCCGTGCGCATTTTTGTGGTCATTGATGAGACCTAAGGAGGAGAAGACAATGTCTGTTCACTCCCAATCCCACAGGAGTTTGACAGCATCAGTCCCAAGACATTGAGGACCTGTTCATCCCCAATCCCACAGGAATTTGACAGCATTAATCCCAGCAGATCAGTGATCTGTTCATCCCTAGTCCCAGGGGAGTTTGACAGCATCGGTCCCAACACACTGGGGATCTGTTCATCCCCAATCCCACAGGAATTTGACTGCATCACAGCTCTGCTTTACCTCGTGCTGCAATGAGGATCACTGCACACAAACCACAACTCACGTAACTGATGCTGGAAGGAGAAACTTAAATATCTCCCTCAGTCCTCATGGAAGTCAGTAACGAAAGTAATCTCACGGGAGTTTGGTCCAAGCTCAATACGGGTCTGGAGCACAGACCCACTGACAGAACCTTCACACACCTCACTTCTGCTCTTCAGACACATTTTGACCCTTTCTGCTCTTTTTTAGGTGCCAAACCGGATGTTTAAATTATTGGGTTTGGAGCCTTATCTAATAAAAAGCTGATTTTATTTCCTATCTTCAGAGCAGTCTCTGAGGGTCACTCATGAGGCCCAGAACAGCCACCACCAGCAACAACCACAAAGCACAGAACCACAGAACCATTTAGGTGGGAAAAGACCTTTCAGCTCATCCAGCCCAACCATTCCCAGCCCTGCCAAGGCCACCACTAACCCCTGGCACTGAGGCCTCGGCTACCCGGGCTGTGAACACTTGCAGGGATGGTGACTCCAGCCCTGCCCTGGGCAGCCTGTTCCAATGCCTGAGCACCCTCTGGGCAAGGAATTGTTCCTCAGCTCCACCTAAACCTGCCCTGGGGCAGCTTGAGGCCAGTTCCTCTTGTGCCATCCCTTGTTCCTTGGGAGCAGAGACCAGCCCCCTCCTGGCTCCATCCTCCTGTCAGGCAGTTGCAGAGAGCGAGAAGGTCCCCCCTGAGCCTTCTCTTCTCCACACTAAACCCCCAGGTCCCTCAGCCCTTCCTCATCACATTTGTGCTCCAGGCCCTGCACCAGCTCCATGTATCTTCTTCAAAGATACAACAAGGAGGCTCTGAGGTGGCCCCAGCTTTGTCGTTGAGTCAGGACCCAGCCTCTGCCAAGCCACCACCCAGTGCTCTGGTCTCCTAAGAAAGCCTTCTAGATAACAGATCTGTGTCAGTTCGGGTGGGTCTGCACTCACTGAGCCCCAGGGGTGAGGAAACCCAACAAAAGGGAGCATCAAAGGGGGTTCGAGCCTCGTGGTTTAGGCACATGTCAGTGTAGAAAAGCTGTTCCTACACAAGGTGTCACAGAGCTGCCAGTGGAACAGCAGCGTCAGCAGATCCCTCCTGGAAGAGGCCTTAAGGACCATATTTTCCTTCCTCTCATCCCACCCCCACCACAGAGGAGCTCCAGGTCAGGGGCAGATCCCCTGCAAGGCCTGAGTGGAATGTGTGGCCTTACTAATGAGGAAAAATTACCTTGAGGTCTATAAATAGAGTGAGTTGGTGCTAAGAATAAGAGCTGATGCTCAGCAGAGCTGGGAAAGGGCACACAAATATATACCTACATCTAAATCCCCCCTCATGTTCCCCTGCCATGCTGAGGAGTGTCAGCCTGGAGAGGAAAGACCTCAGAGCAGCTTCCAGTGTCTGAAGGGGGCTCCAAGGATGCTGGAGAGGGACCTTCATCAGGGACTGGAGTGACAGGACAAGGGGTGATGGGTTCAAACTGAAACAGGGGAAGTTCAGGCTGGATCTGAGGCAGAAGCTCTTCCCTGTGAGGGTGCTGAGGCGCTGGCACAGGGTGCCCAGAGAAGCTGTGGCTGCCCCATCCCTGGCAGTGTTCAAGGCCAGGTTGGACACAGGGGCTTGGAGCAACCTGCTCTAGTGGAAGGTGTCCCTGCCCCGGGCTGGGACGGGTTGGAGCTGGAGGAGCTTTAAGGTCCCTTCCAATACAAACCATTCTGGGATTCTATGACAATGGGTGAGGCACATCCCAATTCTGTGTCACCAGCCCTGGGGGTTGTGGGGCAGGAGACACCCAAGCCAGGAGGGTCACAGGTCCTGCAGGGGCCAGCAGCATGGGGACACCCCCCCGGGACACCCCCAAACCCCACAGCACCCTGTGCTCTGTGTTCCCCCCCGCCTTGGGCCACTT
>NW_009925305.1:6189-44733 GCF_000696875.1 Nestor notabilis | reverse complement strand
CCCACCCCCTGTCTTGCAAAACATAGAGCATGTACCTTCCTCTGTTTGTAAGAATTAGAAGTCACTTTATGAAAGGGAAAAAAAACCCAAACGTGTAACTTGCAACATCCATATGCCATAAGCATGAAAATTATTTTCTCTTGTCTTAAGAAATCTAAAGTTTGGATCTGCAGTGCTAAGGTTCTTACTGTCATTTTGTTTAATAATGCCTTAGTTGGATGGTGGACAGTACTCTAGAGAGAAATCAGGAATTGTCTTATTTAAAATACATTTTTATATTTAGATGAACAGATTATCAAAATACTTCATACGTGAAAAAAATATTTTTTTTCTTTTTATTTCCTTATTTATTCCTTAGCTCTTTCTTTATCCCTTTTATTTCTGTATTTTCCAGACGATTTTGATTTTAGTAGTCAATGATTTAATATTGTGTTTCCTGTGAGAATATCAAAATGCATTTTGGTAAGGTAGGTAGTAACATTCCTTTCTGTTTACCAAATTTACAGAGAGATAAATGGAAGCACCAGAAGCACTTTTCTCTGACAGTATTTGTTTTGAAGAAATTTCTTACCTGTTCTTTACTATTACAGTTGAGTGTAGAGGTTATAATCCAGTTTAAGGTTGTTTTTTTTTCATGACAGGCGTCATTAGAAGTCATAGTATGAAGTAATCCCTGCCTTAAAGAGTTTAATCTAAATGCAGGGGCAGACAGAGGTGGGGTGGAAATGCAAGACAGAGAGAAGTGCACAGCAAGGACAAAATGGTGATGGGGCCTGGAGCTTACCTTTTTTCTAATTCCTTAGATCATGCTAAGTGTCATTTTTTTGAGATAAAATTATTTTAGTCAAGCATACTGTATGCACATAAGCTATATTTCGTAAGTGTTAACAGTACAATAGGAGCGGATGTAAAGATTGAAACCAAGGGTAGTTCTAGACTGGTATTGTCTGTAAACAGCTGTCCACAGGAGAAAGCGCAGTATGATACTTCTCACAAGTACTCTCCCAGCCTCCAATTATTTTCAGCATAAGTATTTGTCCAGTCTCCTCTGGAAGCTATGTAAACTTTTTCATTTACAACGTCCTTTGGCATGGAATCCCCCAAGTAACAGCAGCCTGCTTTGTGGAGTGCAACCTCTTTTTTTCTCTTGGAATGTGGATCTTACCATGTTATGTCAAATATTTTTTTTGTCTCTACTAGTTGATCAGTGAAATTTAGATTTATAAAACTTGGTGAAGAAATACTGAATACTGTTGCCTTATATTACCAGTTTCTCATTGAAAAAGAGGTTCCTTATGATCTTATTATTTTAACAAAGTAGTTATGTCTTATGTAAAAGAAAAAAAATCATCTTTGAGGCTGATGGTAGTTGTCTGTCAGCCTGTAAGCTTGATTTACCCTCTTTGGGATAAGATCATTGAGAAAGTCTGAGAAAAACAACCATTTCTGTGTATCATACAGTTCTTCGTCTTTTATTTGTCTGTGTTCAACCATGGATAGGCTGATAGTACCTGATAGCAAAGACAAATATTTTTGCTTGTATTTTTTTTCCTGTTACCATTTTAAAAATTTTTGCAGTAGAAATTTTATTTTCCGATTTATTTTTTTATGTCTTGTCACTTACATTATAGGGAAAACAGTTATCATTTAACTTATTTCCCTTCTGTGGAAATAGACATATAAAGCCAAAAACCTTCTACACCCATTTTGGAGGCCATGTCAGGACAAGCTGTTGTCCGTCCTGACTTTGTGTACCTTCATATGGTGAGATATAATATTATTACTCTGATCTAGAGTTAAGTATTTATGTAGCTCTTTGAAATTGTTTAAAAACTTTCCTGCTGTACCAGACCAATTTCTTGCCTTTTAAATCTCAGGTATTCAGAAAGCATAACAATGAGGGATGTGGAAATAACCAGTAACATATGCACATGCAAATGGAGTAGTCGCAAAGAGGCTTTCTAATACAATCCCCATTTCCTCCTATAGTACCTTCGTATTACAGAAGGTAGTAACGCATGATTTTGCATGCAGCTGTTAGAATAAATTTAACACTATATAAAATTCACTTGTAGCAAAAAGTGAAACTGTTGTTTATGAGGTTATGTGAAAACAAAGGTAATCTTGTTAAAAACAAGAAGGTTTGAAGGATCCAAAAGTTAGGAAATATTACAATCTTGGTGAATTGCACCATATGGTGTCTTTAAAGTTGGCGTTCCTACGTGTGCAAGTTACTTGTTCCAAATGCATGAAGGCATACTATAGCTTCCACAGAACACCTTATTCCTTCACTGCCTTGGCAGTTGCCCAATATTTCTTGTTCAGTAGACAGCCCTGCACTTCTTTCTCAAAATAATTAATTCAAAACCTGCACCAGATTTGAAACGGCCTATTTCTTCTTGTATTTTCCTTAGCTCTTCCCAGTCTAGAATCTGGGTGCTTTACAAAGATTAAAGTATGAGTTGTGTCATCCTACTGACAAGATAACACTAGATCCATTCTACAGATGGGGCTTTGAGGGATGAAGAAGTGTCTGCTGATGTGGAGTAAGTAATTTGAAGTATCCAGAGACTAATTATCCAGCATTTCTGGTACTTTAATAGTACAAAATGTAATCCACATGCTGTTCAAATTGTTCTTTTGTAGTTGTGAATATTCTTTCTTAATGTACATTCCAATTTCAGTGCTAAGTACCCCCCAAAATTGAGAGAGGTACCTATAGAGATCATCTGTGAAGGCTGTGAATGGATTTAGGTAGTCTGTTATTACATGGGAGCTCAGAATCTTATTCTACAGAAATGCTATGTCAGTAATGAACTACCCTGGGATATGTATAAAGCATGAAAAATTTCTAACTGGATGGATAATTTTAGGCAAAGATATTAATAGCTGAAAAATAACATCTTAAAAGAAATCTAAAGGAATGTTAACTATCAACAGTGCTGATAGTTTTGTCAAAAGAACTTCCTTGGAAATGTAAATGTAGATTGGTAATAGATTTTGTCCCTCCTATATATGAATAATTTGCACAAAAAAATTAGCATTTTATGCATTTACTTTCATAATGGAATTAAATAATGTCCATCAAGTTACTCCTTAAATGGACCTCTGTCTCTTAAGAAAACTGTTTCATTTTCCCAAAGATTTGTTTTCCTGGATCATTAACTGATAAACAGTACTTGTTTCAGTAATGCTTAATGATGCAGGACCCGTCTGGCATTTTATCAGGATGTGCAGCTGGCTATTAATGACAGAAAACTCCTCTACAGTTCAGACGAAAGCATCCACCAAAGATCAGATTCAGCACATTCTTTTTTTCTTCTTTCTTCTATAATAACAACCGAAAAAAACCCCAAAATAATTCATACTTAGTAAGTTAGTCATGGATACTAAAATGGCCGACAACATGAATGCTTAGTGCTAATGCTTTCTATTCTTCTCCTTTATTGATTTTTATTCTTGAAACAATATAGTAGTTTCTCTTTTGAGTTTTCCTTTATGGGAGGAAGTAGCATTTTTTTAGTTAAGTATTTACATACAGTGTAGTGATTTACACAGTTTTGCATGTAATTTTAGGGTTTGTATTTTCATAGTTGCCTGGTAGATGTGAGGCTGCCACAGCTCCATTTTTATGATGGGGCTGTTGCAGTTCCCCCTTCTGCTATCATGCCTCTGTGCTCCTCAGGAGCTTTTTAATTAAATTATATCTATAGCTTTCCTCTTACTTGGAAAATATTGGCACTTTAAGCAATACTCTTAGGGGATTTCTTAATCCTTTTATGTACACCATCAGAGTATGTAACCTCGTGATAAATCTACTTTAAAAGCATATATTAAGAAAAAATTACATTAAAAGGTAACATTATTTAAAAAAACCCCAAACATATTCTAAAAAAAAAAAAAAAAATTTTATTGAAAACCACAGCAAATAGTACCTGAAGGAGTGCCTTGTAACTATAACATGAGATTGCTAGTAAGGAAATGGTCCTGCAAGCTAGGGAATGAGAAGAGAGCTGGGAAATACTAAACTTTGGGTTGAGTTTCACTGAATGGTTTTAGTAAGAGTTTTACTAAAATGTTTTGGATGTCTTACAAGCTGTTGTTGCAGCATTATTGCTCACCTCATAACAAAGGGGTACATGTATTTCCAGCACTGACAGGACTCCTGAACTGGCATTGACAGAGAGCTTGTCAGAGCAGATAGCCTCTGCAGTCCCTGGACTGGTACATTTTGTAATACATTTTTGTACGCTTCTACTTGTCAGATATGCAAGGAATGCTAGTGGGTAAATGTAGTCTGACTTTACCAATCATTTAGTTTTTGAAAAGAGCTGTCCTGAATAAATAACAGAACCTGAGAATTTGAAAAATGAGGGCACTGTGGCTGGAGTTGAAGGCTTGGCAAAAGTATTTGTGAAGGGGGTTAGCATCATAGGCAAGTAACTGGTTCACATAGCGGTGTTTTTTCTAACCTCAAAGAGAAGGGAAAGACCCAGTCTGTAAGTTCTCCTTCAGAAGATTTTGCAATTTGCCATGCCCAGATATTCCCATTTTTAGAGCAAAACATACACTGTGAAAAGATTCTTGCTGATTCTAACCAAATACTGGTTTTTAACGTATTTATTTAACCACAGTAAAATGTTTATCACTGTTTATCAGAGCAAAGTTTTTTGTTGCAAAAATTACATGGGATTGGGTGTTCCATTTCTTAGAGAAGCTGGGAAGAGTAAGTTTCTTGTAAGCCATTGATAGGTCTTCCTAGTCGGATGTATGTTGCAGTTGGTGAAAATTTGAATGGTAAAGGAGGTTGGGAGGGAGGAACTTACCTAATTACATTGTTCATAGTAAACCCTTCATTTTGCATAAAAAGACTACAGGAACAGAGATAATGTCTCACATTTTAATCAACAGTATTTTAGCCTTGGGGGATCAAAAATGTAAAAAAAAAAAATAAAAAAAACCTCGAAAAATTTGCCTCTGAAACTACTAGATTAAAAAAAAAAAAAAACCCCAACAAAAAAACCAAAAAACCCCAAAACTTTGCATTTGCTGTTTAGATGATGCTTGATGCTTCTCTGTAGTGCAGATGAGATTTGCCATTCCAGGTCAAAGACTGTAATACGTTCCAGCTGGTGAGTTGAGCTGACTGCCCCATAAATATGAACTTGCTTCCCTGGCTACTGCCAGCAAGGATTTGGGAGTAGCAAACTTGCTGTTTAAAAGGGTCAGCCTCCACAGTGATAGTCACCACTCAGCCCACGCAGAGCCATCCTCCAGCATACCGCTGTCAAATGACTGGATGCAGCCTTATGAGCTCTGTGTGTGGCTGCGTGAGAAAGGAGAGATGCTGTTCAAGCAGCCTCTGCTTCCCAAGCAGCTGGTCCTCTTCCTCCTCAGTTATGGGGGGCTCCCACCCTGGAGCCCCACTGTGACCCATGCTTGCCTGCTACAGCAGGCAGCTGCAGGCAGGAAACTGGCTTGGCACTGCTTTGTATTTTCATGTTTTCCCCAGAAAAGCTGGAAATGGGCGGTAAAAATTAAAGTTGAGATCCTTGCACAACCCTTTTCTTAGCTGAAGTTTTAGAAAGACATTTGAGTTCTTGCCAGACTGTGTAGTGATAAAGAACAATGAAATTCCTACAGAAATTTTCAGAAATACTGCAGCCTTGTAGAAAAATGTTCCAATTAATGTCACACTTTTGTGTGGTATAAAGCTTCAAGATAACAATAAATATGCATATTGCACATCTGCATCTGTTAGTTAGAAAACTGGAACTATTATTGACAAGTTGCTTTCTGTAATCTTTCTAATCATCTATCCACCTCTCAAAATTATTTTTTAAAATGGAAGGGTGAATTGTAAAAGTAAATTACATACTGCAACTCAGCACAAGGAAAGGATTAGGTACCCAACAAGTAAATGAAACACATGCAGTATAACTTCTGGTAGGAGACAAGAGCTTGGTGAGTAGAAATAAGACTGAATGGGAACACACAAATCTCTATTAACGTAATTGCCTTAACAGTACCTGCAGAACTTTCATATATCCATACAAATTTTCTGGAGAAAATGGCAAATTTTTTTGCATTAAAAATTCAGAGACAGCATTAAAGTTCATAAATTATGTAAATTATATAGAGTGCATTACATTAATTTTGAAAGACTGTCTTTAGGACAAGACAGAAATAAAAATGCCTACTTTGAGAAGTAACTTGGTAACAAGTACACTTATTAAATAAATCCTAAAATTCAGGTATCTGAAGAGAAACCTCTGAAGTCACTTCAGATTGTAACAACAATTAGTGATACAGTTGGCTTTAAAAAAGGTGTTTAGAATAAGTCGAGTCTGTTTTCATTCATTGAATAAGAAAATCCCTGCAAGCAATCACTTCTGTTTTTTAAATAATCTAAGAAGATGACTTGTTTTGCACGGAAGTCACCTTTACACTGGAACAGAGAATAACTGACGTGGAGGTAGTTACCTAATAGCCTAAGAATGGGAAGTTTTGAAAAGACAGCTGCAAACAGCCATATAGGAAAAAGCATCTACAGTGCTGTTGCCTGAAAAGACCCCGTTTAGGTTCTCTTAGCATTTTGTAGAAATATTTTTCCTTACTTGGGAACACCTGACATTTCAAGGCAGCCCTGGAAAAAAAATTAACAACATTAATGGAAGAGAGAGGGATTTTTTACAGTTTTTTAATCGTAAACCTGTGAAGTTCAGTTCTGCTGTTCTGTCTTCTGTGGTGACTCAGAAGCTTTAAGATCCACATTATTTCAATGGTAATTATGATGGAATAGTACATTATTAGTGAAATTTTACAGCAAAATGCCTTAGTAATTTCAAATTATGATTATATAATAAAGAATAATATCTTAAATTGTTCCTCAACAAAATTAGATAATCCTGCTGAGGTCATTGGCCACTTTCTCATTGGCATCCTAAAGGTGAGGATTTTTAGAAGGGTTTGAGAGAAAATCTTCAGGGATATGAATATCTATTAAAAATATTCTGTACCTTGTACCCCATAGTACCATGCTGCACCAGTGATTTTCTACACAGTCCAGGTATGCATAACGTAGGCATTACAGTGGTTCCAGAAAGTGCCATGTTGTGTCTATTTAACAGGATTAGATATTCTCGTTCTTTTGTATGGCAGAAGAACAATATGCAAGCTGCAGAGCAAATGTCCCTTCCTTGTGCTTTTTGTGCCGTGTATTATTTTAAGAATTCCATCATAATCCTGCATCCTAAGTACGAACCAGAGTGACTGTGATGCTTAGCGCTCTGCACAAAAACTGGCCAGGCTTTACACAGCAGGCAGGAACATTCCCGGCAGTAAATAATGCCAAGGAAAACCACATGCAGGATGTATGCTTGGGTTCTCTAGACCTTTTGTAGTCCTAGAATGAGTAAGTTGGTGCCAGGGAGGTTTCCTCATATTGTTCTATTATGTCTCACAGACCCCTATTTTTAAATGAATTTATATTTCTTCTTAAATTAGCTGGAAAAGTATTTGGAATGGAACTTTTTCTCTGTGTTTGCATTGTACTAACAGAATTGTGAGTTTAAAACATCTTGTTATTGTTTTCTTCAGATTCTGCTATATTTTGAAAAATAATTAATTTTGTCTAAATATATCATATTCATCTATTTTATCCATACATAGTCTAGGAGTCTACTAAAATCATAAAGAATTATGTGGCATTTAATCTAGGCCTGAAACTAGGTGTTTGGGATTAAAAAAATAGTGTTCTTCTTTACTGGGATTTAGGAATTCATATAAGCATGTTCCAAATTAAGCACAATTCATTTATTTGCCTGCTTCTTACAATATTTTCTAGCCCCATTACTTTTTAGACTATGCCTTAATCTTATAACTTCAACAGTATGGCTTTGAGCATTTCTTGAACCAAAGTTGGAAAGGTCAGATGAATATTTTAAACTTTTCTTAAGTTCTCTATTTCTGCATAAAAAGAGGAAACGAAAATATGTTTTTCTCATATATTTATTTTCTATGTATAGTTGAATCTGCCACAATTTTACTTTGCTTTTCACAGTGTACTACTGTTTATTTTTCTAGTTTAACATATAATAATGAATTTTGAAGTGGTACCCATTCAATATCAGTAATAGTTGAGAGAATTGACAGATTATCTGTTTTGGTAAATCTAGTCCAAATCTAAACATACTGTCTGGTTGGCTAGTAAACATTGTCAAAACATAAGATTCAGTTTACATATCTGAAAGATATGCAATAAAGGAGAAAATGAGAGTGGTAAAAGGACAGGTAGTTTCATATACAGATGGTTAACACATCTAAAAATGGGTTTGGGGTTAAGATCTATGACCTTTTTCTCAGTGTAATTTATTCTGGCCAGAGTGCTGTGCAGAACTGCTTAAGTGCCTAATGCCTATTGATTTTAATATAGGAAGTTATGTACCTAAAATGGAGGGAAGAATCAAATCTCCAGTGCCTTGCTTGGCAGTCAGTATTTTAATTTTCCATGAGAACAGTCTGAAGAGAGTCCAAAAAAAGGTATTAGTTTTCAGAAGCAGTCAAATGGAAATGAAAAATTAATTTACCTATCTGCATCTCTTTTTTTCCCCCTCTACCTTATGACTGGTGAATGTAAACCAAGCCTGTTTACCCTCAGTCAGTTAGCTAATCTGCTCTATTGAGAAATATTGCTCAGGTTCTTAGTTAAGTCTATATGCCAGTCTCTCTGCCACAACATACAGAAAAACTGAACTATTACTTGACTTTCTAATATGCTATGCCTGCTCCCTCCCATGCTGATCTCTACTATGTCATTATCCTAATGTGTTTTCCTGGCTATATTAATTCATCAGGGTTTGTCTATGTCTGCCTTTTTCCTTTAGAGTCTAAAGTCTTTGAGATAGGTATTGTGTTTGTTGTTGCTGTTCTTTTCAGCAGCTAGCAGAGTAGGCATGGCCCCTAAAGTATGCAGTAGCACATTAAAATAATGATGCTGATATGATCCCTTAGGGATGGTGAGTGTTGACAGTTGTCATTCGTAAATCTGAAAACAGCATGTATTTCCTCTTTCATAACTTCTGGTTATCTAAATACTTTGCTCCATTTGTCATCCAATTTACAAATGTTCCTTTAAGATTTTAATAGATCCATGTATCAATCATAAATTAACTTTTATATTGCTCGCCTGCAAAATAATTTTGAAAGTTGAATGGAATAGGTATTAATATTTCTAGCAGAATTATAAGGATGAAGGTATCTGAAGAAGTCATTATGTGATAGTTTGATGCAGGAGCACATCTACCCAGACAAATTTATGAAGATTTTTATATAACCTAACTGACCTGTCTTGTATAATATCCCATGAACAGGATAATCTATTCCAGGTTTTGGCCATCATTATCTTTAAAAAGTATCTGGGCCAAATTCTCCTGGCTGCAAATTAAGCAAGCTTCTTGTCTAAGCATAGAGGGCATGGAGAATCATCAATCAGTGTATTTTTTTTTTTTACTGTATTGGAGGAGCCATCAAAAGCTGTTGTATTTTTTTCCTGGTCTTTCCTTGCTGTGGTTAATCATGGCCCTTCTCTATAGATGTTGGTAACATCGCTTATTGGACACTTTGCATTAATGCCTAGACAAGTTTATCCTAAGAGAACCTCACAGAACACAGGTTTTATGTAGGTTTTCCAGTGTAAAGCGTAGTGATAAAAGTATATTGCGGTAAACAGAGTTTTTGAGTGTTGGTGATGATTCATTGGCTCCAGGTGCTTGGGTGGTTACTGTTCTGCACCTTTCTGTGCTCCAAATTGGCATGTTGTTTAATCTGGAGGTTTTCCCACTTCAAATTAAAGAAAGAATGAAATTGATGCTCATTTCTTGCAGATAATAATTTCTGCTAATATCTCAAAAAGTGAAATTTCCTATTCTGCAACAGCATTGAGACTGCTGCTGGATGAAACAGTTGTAATCCAGTGTATCATTACATGAATTTCTTCTTTGGCATTAAGTAGTTCTGATTATTTTCCAAAAATATTTTTCACACTGTTTTTTTCTTTAATGCCGTTATTCTCAATGTCCAGGTTATCAAGGTCACTTGCATGCTAATCCATCTCTCTTAAATGTTTTTATTCCTTTTTAACTTATAAAATCAACTTTTTACCACTTCATGCTTTACTTCCAGTCACTAATGGAAACAGCTGGCATGAGACAGTCTGAAGGACTGAAGGATGCAATATATGCTTTTATAACTCAGAAGTTATAAAATAATAGAAGCTGTTAACTATTTTTGCTTTTGTCCATGATATGTGCTTCTGAATCTTGTCCAGATATCCTGATGTCATTTCTGTGTACATCACATAATGCAGTACATAGTTTTGCTGAAGTCAACATAGATGAAACTCACAGCTTCCACTTTCAACCTGTATGTAACCAGTTACTTTGTCAAAGAAAGTTAAAATGGTCTCGCAAGATTTTAAGCTATTTTAGCTGCTTATTATCAGCTTATCCTCTAGATTCGTACCAACTGATTAGTGATTTGGTTTTAGTATTGAAGTTAAGCTGGCATCTTCTCTTTTCCATATTGGCTTTATGTGCCCTCTCTAGTACTCTGTGGTCTTACCATTATTCTGCAGTTAATGAAAAAATCACTTGCAATTTAGATATTATTTCAGCTAGTTTCAAACACATTGGGGTAAATTTTATTTGACCCTGCTAATTCTCTATTAAATATTTCCTGTATCGTTATTTGACCAATATTTTTTAACTATTAGGCCTAATACCTAGTAGTATGACACTGCTTCTATTATATTAATATTAAAAGAGAAAATAGACTATCCTGTCATTATTTTGACAAAAAGTTTCGAAATAGTTATTAAAACAGTGAAAGTTATTAACAAGCTTTTACAATAACTCTAAGTTATATATTTTTTAATTATGTTGAGTAAACAAAATTTTTTTTTGTCTGTTTATAAGCTTGTCTTTTGGATCATCATATCTTAAAAATATTAAGTTATTTCTAGCTGTAAAACTTTCAGTGCTGGCAATAAAGAGATTTCATCAGATATTTTATGTAATATGTGTACCTGGGGTGCTGCAAGTATTATGAGCAAATTTTAGCCTATATAACAATATTTCCAAACTAGACTGTTGTGTTCTTGGCACTGATTCCTAGGGAAAATAAGAGATAGATTTACTAAATACTAGTTTTATATGCTTGTGTGAATATGCTCTTTGGCTGGGAGATAACCATGTGAGCAGTGTATTGTATTCCTCTGTGTCAACTTGGTAGATCTTTGCATACTCCTTTTGTGAGAAAGAGCAGCCAGAAAAGCGTTACTTAATTTGGCTAGAAAATATGTTTAGAGTTTTAAAACTATGTAGGCTTTTTAATTATTTAGATAGCAATTTCTACTTTTCACTGTCTTGCTGAAGCAGAATTTTAAAATATTGCTCATAATCTCCTAAATTTCTGATACTAATACCTGTAGGACAGACCTATTTATGAATGATTCACATGAACTAAACATTCTCAAAAGTATAGAGAAAAAATAACCAGATTTGGTCCACAATTTGTGATATAGATTTATTTTGAACTGCGATCAACCTAATCCATTTCTCAACACTAATTTGTAAAGATTCAGCTGACAGGTTAATTAGATTTTACATTAAATCTTTAGATTTATGTTGATTATGAACAGTTCTTCTCTGATGTAGTTTCAGGTCTGCATCAAAGGTGAGTAACCTTGTATATTTAAAATAACATAGATAATTAATAAAAGAGTGTGGACCAGCTTTGGCCTTCATCTCAAAGTCATGCTACTCTGAAACAAGATAGCAGTAGTGGATCTTAGGCATTTTTTGAAGTATGCTGCTTAGTGCCAGTTTCCCATTGGAAACCTGTCACCCCTGCAGCATCCTGCAGCACGTCTATCCGTACTCTTCCCAGCAATTCTCTGTGCCTGGGGTAGCAGGTTCAAGCATGCAGTAGCATCTGGCAAGCTCAAGTACACAGTGGTGGTGACCTGGAAAGGGCAACTACCTTCAGAATATGTACGGTTACCTTTCTGCCACATTTAATAACTTTTATTAGAAGTATTCTCTTTGATGCTGAGGTAAGTAGATAAAATATATGTTAGACTTCTTCACTGGAACTGAACAAGGTTTCTCAAAATAGATAAATATAGGCATGGGCAAATGTGACAAAAGTTATTGTTGCTTTTGAACATAGTATGTCTTAGAAGATTGAGACAACCTGTCAGAAGAAAATCTAGGAAAATCTGAAACCAGCTCATATTTATCAGATCCACAGAATCACATTCTAAAGTGATGTTTAAACTTAGATCAGCAAGTAAACAGTATGCCTAAGCATGCTTTTACTGCTGTATATTGCATTCTTTACCAAAGCATAAGATATATGTTGAAGCCACTGTATTCATTAGGTGTTTAAAGCAAAGATAAGTCAGTCAAGGGTTCTGTTTGTGACAAAATGAAAAAATAGATTTGTGTAAGCCTAATCATAATTACTCTGCAATATCTGTTATGACAGAACTTGAAGGGCCCAAAGAATATACAATTATTTAATTTCCTACTCTTAACTTAGACTTCTAGCAATTTACCAGGCAATCTTATTTCCATTTGATGGATTACCTAATGAATTAAAATGTTTTTCATCTTAGTTCCCACTTACGTCTATTTAAGATCCCAGGGACACTGGTACAATTCAACTAATTGGAATATTGCTGATGAAAAATAGCCCAAAACTTGAAAGCAAAGATAATTAGGTCAATAAGTTCTCCCAGGTGTACTCTTAAACCTGTTTAGCAGGTATAACTTTTGTGAGCAACTGAGGCTGTATGTTGTGTTACTTTTTTATTTTCCTTTTTACCTTTACCTTTGATGTTCTGAAAAGGTGTAAATGCGATTTTTAAATAGTAGTTTCTCTCTCTTGCCTGTTTATGGACTCTCACATACATATGTATCGTAAGCCTTTTTCATGTTGGTTTTTTTTTCTTTTTAATCCTGCTTTTCCTGGATTTTCTTACCCCGATGTAAGAGAAGGAATAGAATTTACCCATTCCTCTGGTATCTTTAACTCCATGGCTTTGCAGGCAGTAACACCTTTCTTTACCAGCTTTAATTTTAGAATATCCTCATCTTCAATACAGAAATAAAGCATTTAATTTTTAATAGTTCTTTGGGATTATTCCTGTTCTTAGTCTAATGTGAAATTTTTGAAATTATAAATTCTTTTAATAGCAAATTTACTTGTCCTTACCTAACAATGAATTTATTCTCTTGAAGCTGGGATAGGGTGGTGGGAAGGAAGATGGGAGGATACTAAGGAAATCCAGTCCCTAATCACACTTCTGTGCCAGAGTTGAGCAGTGAACTGTGTCCTTTTCTCCCACGCACCAAGTGCTCTGCAGGTCAGCTTAAGCACTGACAGTATCTACTTTTTGTTCATTTTATTAACGGCTTTTTAGTATACTTTCTTCAAGAGGAAATACATGTGTTTTGCAAATTAGCCCCATAGTTCATGTCACGTCTCTTTTTGGCTCTGTAGACTCTATTTTAAAGTGGTAGCTTATCTCTCAGTGACAGAACTGCTCTCTGCAGTTCAATACAGCTATGATTTCGGAAGTGTATAAAATGTGTATACACATGACCTGGTGTGATGCCTGCTATTCTGGCTGAGTCACTGGAAGTATAGGCAGAAGAAACCTTCAGCAAGGAAACTAAGCCTTCACAGCCTCAACTGCAAAGTCATAATTTTATAGCTGGGATTTGTGCAGAAATCTTTTACAATCTCTGAAGTTGGAAAAACCATCATCTCTAGCATTACGGGTCTACTCACTGCCTCTAGTTGCTAGTTAAATGTGTTTTTCACAGTTATTAAAAAACTACAGAGGATGTAATCTGTCTTTCAATTACCTTATCCTAGAGAAACAGCAAACAGGGCCACTGTATACATTCAAATTCAAGAAAATTGTAAAAGAAATTCAGGAAATGGAGTTTCACACTTTCATTAGTCTGTGTGATTCACTGCTGCAGATTATTGTGGAGTCAAATGCAACAGTGGATTTCAAATGATGCCAGATATTTTTAGAAACCAATGATAACATTTTACTGCTGAGCATACCAGGAGAGGCATAGCCAGATAAGCTTCCAAATGCCAGCTGGTTTGCTGGAGAGTCCATGCGAGGACTTTCCTCACCCACATGCACAAAGGAGTTCACAGAGTGGTCTTTTCAGAAATATCTGATAATTTCCAGCCTGTCCCAAACGAAAAAAGATTAGTCGCCATGCCCTGTTTTAACAACTGTCGAGACTAGGAAATGCCCCTGTTAGAATAAGGAAGATTAGTATATAGATTCTGCATAGCATTGCCCTCTTATACATATGTTCACAATGTCTCCTGTTCATAATTGTTGTTTCTGTTCATAGAATTACCTGAAGATGTTCACCGATTTTTTACATTTTACTTAATTCCCAGAAATGTGTAAATGATTTTTTTTTTTTCCTAGTTAAAGTGGAAAACAACTGTTAATTGGATTTCATTAGGTCAGGCTTTATTTTCCTTTGGCTCTCAAATAAAAAAGTCCTAAGGCTTTCTGTTACTCTTGTTTCTAGAATTTCTTTCATCTTCATGTCCTTATTTTCTTCTTTTTGTAGAAGAATCATGTGCAGTATACATTGTTTTTTAAAAAATAAACCAATACTGATGCAAATGAATTATTACCAGTGAGTATTTGCTCATTTCAAAAGGTGCATTGGTAAAATTATAGGCTTTTGGGTTTTTTTATTTTCTTTTAGGACAGTAAGGTACATACAGTTTCTTAGTAGCTCTATATTGCTTTTAGCTGTATAAGCAGGGATAATATTGCAGTGAGCTGGAGAGCTGTGGTCATCTTCTAAAGACAAATTTTCCACTCTCGCTTACAATTTGCATAAAATATTTGCGTTCACCAGACTGTGAACTTGAGAACTTGATCACATTTCACATTTATCTACCTAATTGTACAAACAACTAGGCATTCAGATAGCCTTTTTTTTTTTTTTAGCTATTTGACCCTAAGGCCAAGATTAATGTACAAGACAGTAATCATGACAAAAACAGCTTGGAAAAAAGCTACCACAGTCTTGAGAATAAATGTTCAAATTACCAATTTTAAAAGTGCAAATTGATGTGAAAATACCAGTGAAATCCAGTGTAGCTTACTGATATAAAAAATGATGTGTTAAGCATGTTGAGAAAGTGAAGATACTTGTTCTTCAAATACCTTTTTTTTTTTTTTTTTTTACAAGAAAGGATTCAGTGATGCATTCAGAGCTTGTTTATCTGAATCTCTTATCTTAGAACGTCTGTCAAACTGATTTTCATGTCTATTACTGACTTTACTTTCAATTCCTCCCCACCTCTGGCCATAGTTGTAATAGGAACTCTTTTATAGAGTTTATGCTATTCTCTAGTAAGTTTTAATCCATAAAATAACGTTCTGTATTTAGCATAATATTTGAGTAAATATTATTCTCTGCCTGTATCGCTGATAGATTTTGAAAATGTTTTAAGACTTTTGCTTCATTTATCTCTCATCAAGTCTCTATCTTCCATGCATTCCTTCTCCTAGTACATTTATAATTTATTTCTGACTTCGGTGCTACGTTAGATCATACCGCTTGTCTTAGAGCTCCCCCTGCTGTAGGATGCTCCCGTGATTTATTCTGCTTGGTTATTTACAGCAAACAATACAACCTTATCATAAAGCTTTTCCTGTGAAATTTTATACCTGTTTTACAGATTTGCAAGTGATTAAGTAATTTAGTCCTAGCCACTTAGAAAATAAATGGTAAAAATGATTTTATAAAGGACGTAGGTGCAACTCTTGCACTTAGAGTCAATACAAATGAGGATGTTATGTGCTTATAATTTAA
This sequence comes from Nestor notabilis, assembly GCF_000696875.1. NCBI lineage: Eukaryota > Metazoa > Chordata > Aves > Psittaciformes > Psittacidae > Nestor > Nestor notabilis. Next base: position 28,801 of record NW_009925305.1, on the reverse strand, counting down.
AACCAGTTGTGGTTAAAGGGTAAGATACCAACACAGTCTGTCCTTGGCTGACTGCAGGAATAAGTAATTTCATAATAACATAGATCTCTATTTAATCTTGTCATGATACCTAAACTGGTCTGTACTTTAAATCACTGGACCTAAACTGGTCTGTACTTTAAATCACTGGAAGGGAAACTTCCCTTTAAGATACAAACTTAGAGACATCCAGTTCTCCTTAGTACCTAACCTAAGGATCTGGTAACAGACATCATCTGTCAAAAAGAAAAAATATTTTAGTTCTGAAAATGTATATGTAAGACAATTTAAATTATTTTCTGTTTCAAAAACATGCTGATTTAGATACTAAATATATGCCTTCTTCTCTTCTCATTATTAGTTTTTTTTTCCTGTAAATATTGGCATTTTCTGTAAACATTGATGTGTATGCTATGCACACCTACATAATACATTTGTAAGAGGCAATCAAGAAGCAAAGAAATGCAATTTCCTGCTCCTCTTTCAGCAGTCTAATGCTAATAATGTTGCTTGAACGTATTCCAGGGAGAATGTTGATGGCAAAATCAATTCTTAGGTTGGTGGACATTTTCTAGTATTGTCATAATAATAGATATTACTAAGTTCCCTGATGAACTCTCTTCCATTTGAGTTTGCCAGAATTGCTAGACTTGCTGTTTTGTGAAAACATCTTTACTATCTTTTCAGCCCACCAGACTGAGGAATCTGGAACTGTACCAAGCAAAGAAACTATACTGAAAAGGTTTATCACTACAAGGAAGGTGAAAAAAAAAAAAAAGGTGGAGGGGAGTAAATAAAAAGTGTTGTATTTATTTAGTTTATCTACTTGATAATGCACAGAGAGTTGAAAAGCTGAGACTGTGATCCTGACTATTTCAGAAAGAAGCTTTGATACCCTAAATCCAACAGAGTTTATTAAGTTTAACTGATATAGCTGAACAAGGATTTATGCAAGAATCTGGTCTGACAAAGGAGGAAAGAGGATTAAACTTTGAAATAAAACACACTTGACTTTAATTTGCCAAATAATAATTTGTTCTTTATCAAGTCTTGCCTGAGTATTGCCTATATTCTCCTATATTTTCAGAACTATGTAATGTCAGGAACAGGAAGAAACCAGGGCTTTGGAGTGGAGGAATGTCTTGAGATAAGTGAAGGTGCTGGCTACCTTTGATCCTAAAATGTATTAGCACAGGGACAGCCTATGCAAAAATATTTTACCTTTCAGTTGCCCTGAAAATCATTTGCAATCTTTATTACAAAGCTTATATTCAGAGCTTGCTTGTGCATTATCAACCTTGAGTATGGACAACTGTCTGCAGTAATTTTTTTTTATTTTTAGCACAATAGAAGCATAAAATTCAGTCAAGGGAAGCAAAAATATCCTGATAGAACAAGACAAATATTTATTTGAAACAACTGTACATGGATTGTGACAAAAACAGAGGATGTAATACCAAAGTATATAAATTAGAAACTAATCAATGTAGAAAATTAATAAAGTGAAAGGATGCAAGGAGGAATCTAAAACCAAGCGAATTAAATGTGTTTTTTCAGTATCTTTAGACAAATCAATTTAGCAATCTACTTTATACAATATGAAATTAAAGCTGTCAGCCTAACCATCTTAAGAAAGCAAAAGGAATTAATTAATATTTTTGTTCTTTAGTTGGAAAAGCAGGCAGAACAGAAATCCATTTGCAAAAGAGTAAAAAGTTTTAAAATTGCAAAAAATATTCTGTACTGATAAAATGAGGGACTTCAATCCATTTTACTTCTCCACCAAAGAACTCAAAGATAATCCAATGACAGAAAAGACACACCTACAAATGAACAACAGTTTAATAAGGGAAGACCATTTTATCTATGAGATAAATATTAAAAAAAACCCTTTGAATGTCCGAAAGCTGAAGCTAGCAAATTTGCCAAAGAGACAATATTTACATTTTAAATAGAATAAGTAGTTACTAAGTGAATTTACTAAGGTTTGCTATGAATTCTTAATAATATATTTTAGAGATACATTCTGTTTCAAACAGAAATTAATTTAGGGCAGTTTTACAATGTGCATTATTCAAGAAGTTCGTTTAGGTGATCAGTTGTGCCTTCCAATTTCACAATTTCTGGTGTAATTTCCATTAGTTAAAGAAACTATCTGTTACTTAAAGTACAGGTAGTATATCTTTCCATATGCTGTGATGCATATGGCTGTTGTCAAAATGATGTAAGATCTCACATAATAGTTGTGTAAAACTAAAAAAGCTTTTATTCAGGGGGTGTTCTGGTTATGCCTTCATTATGAGGAATAAAAAATACTTCTTTGCACCACTTCCAAAAAACAAAAGGGAAGAAAATGTTGGAATGCCCTTGAATCATCCCTAAGGCCCTTTGAGTCATACTAAGCATTAGGACGCTATCTGCAGATGCCTTTGTGATGCAGCAATCCTTCAGTTGAAGTGTTATAAAACATGTTATAAAATATGTCTCTGTGTTAACAAATACCAGTGACATGAATGTAGACTACAGAAGAACAACAGGGCTTCCTTTATGCAACAAGAGTTGGAGCACTGAAAATTTTGGAAGTACTACATTAGAAATGAAGAATTGTTTTAAATTATAAGAATTATAAGTTCTAAAAGACTCAATTGTCTATTGAGGTATTTTCAGTGGGAGTTTTGTTTACCTAGGAGTAGATATTTTGGCTCAGTATCACAGTCTGCATTATACTCAGATTTATTCTTCTTCAGCTTCTCAGCAGCACCTCTTGTTAAGGCTGGAATATTTATTAAAAAAAAAAAAAAAATTACAAAGAAAGCTTGGTTACTTGGGTATACTTCTATTATCTCCTGCTGTGCCATTCTGTGGCTTATGATGAAACACTGTTAACATCATAAATTTTAAGGAGAAAAAAAAAGAAAATCTTCCTTTAATTAGAGGGGAAAAGTAGCAAGCAAATAGAATTACTTCTTGGGTATGCGTATTTGTTCATGAGCAGATTATTGTTATCATGTGATGGTGCCAGTCTGACAAAGAAGAAGAGCTGCTTTGGACGGAGACTTGCCAGGCTGGTCAAGGCAGCTTTAAACTAGGTTTGCTGAGGGAGAGGGCACTGATCCATCCCAAAACTGCCAGTAAGAAGCCAGAACCTGTAATGAATGCTCAGAGTGATGAAGAGCTACTTCAGCCTCTCCAGCCAATGAGTTGTCTTTATTTGGAGCTCGGCTCAGTTGTCTCTATACAAACACATGTAGTAAGGGGGATAAACAAGAGGAATTAAGATATGTGTGCACAGGTATGAGGATATCATATCACTGTCATCACAGAAACATGGTAGGATGTATGACTGGAGTGTTGGAATGGAAGGTTATAGGCTCTTTCGGAAAGACAGGCCAGCCAGACGTGGAGGGGCGGTAGCTATTTATGTCAGTGATAGGCTGAAGAGTATGGAACTCTGTCTGGGGATGGGTGATGAGCTAACTAAGAACTTGTGGGTCAGTCAGAGAGAGAACTATGATGGAGGGCATTACTGTGAGGTTCTACCACAGGCCACCTGACCAGGAGGACTGTGTGGATGAAGTGCTTTAAAGACAGATAGGAGCAGCCTCACACTTGCAGGCCGTTGTCCTCATGGGATACTTCAACCATCCTGATACCTGTTGGAGGGAAGGTAAAACCCTGCACAAGCAATTGATTGTGTGGAAGACAACTTCCTCTTGCACATGATAGAGGAGCTGACAAGGAGAGGTGCCATGCTTGACCTCGTGCTCACCAACAGGGAGGGTCTGGTTGGGAATGTGACACTCCAGGGCAGCCTTGGCTGCACCGATCATGAGATGGTCGAGTTTGAGATCCTCAGGACAGTGAGAAGAGCACGCAGCAAGCTCACTGCCCTGGACTGCAAGAGAGCAGACTTTGGCCTCTTCAGAAACCTGCTCAGTAAGGTCCCATGGGATAAAGCCCTAGAGGGCAGGAGGGCCCAAAACTGCTGGTTGGTATTCAAGGATATCCTGCTCCAAGCTCAGGAGTCTTGTGTTCTGACAAGAAGGAAATGGGGCAATCTCAGGCACAGCTACAGGTTGGGCAGAGAAGTGATTCAGAACTGCCCTGTAAAGAAGGACTTTGGGGTATTGGTTCATGAAAAACTGAACATGAGCTGGCTTCAGTGTGCACTTGCAGCCCAGAAATCAACCGTGTCCTGGGCTGCAGCAAAAGGAACGTGACCGGCAGGTCGAAGGAGGTGATCCTGCCCCTCTACTCTGCTCTCATGAGACCCCACTTGGAGTATTTTGTGTACAGTTCTGGTGCCCTCAACATAAAAAGGACATGGAGCTGTTGGAGCAAGTCCAGAGGAGGGCCACGAGGATGATTAGAGGGCTGGAGCACTTCCTCCTCCTGTACAGGCTGAGAAAGCTGGGGCTGTTCAGCCTGGAGAAAAGGCAGCTGCATGGAGACCTCATAGCAACCTTCCAATATCTAAAGAGGGCCTATAAGGATGTTGGGGAGGGACTTTTCATAAGAGACTGTAGTGATAGGACAAGGGGTAATGGATTTAAACTTAAACAGGAGAAGTTCAGGTTAGATATAAGGAAGAAGTTCTTTACTGTGAAGGTGGTGAGGTGCTGGAACAGGTTGCCCAAAGAAGTGGTGAATGCTCCATCCCTGGCAGTGTTCAAGGCCAGGTTGGACAGAACCTTGGGCAACATGGTCTAGTGTGAGATGTCCCTGCCCATGGTTTGAACTAGATGATCTTAAGGTCTTTTCCAACCCAAGCCATTCTATGATTCTATTATCTATGAATGAATAATATTGCCAGAAATGAGCAAAATGCCTCTTACAAAAGCATGTGTTAATTATTTTGGAGCTGTATGAAAGTATTAATTCTAGTCATAACTGTTGAAACTTGATAGAAAGGTAGAAATATTTAATAAGAACACCCTGGTATTGTACTTTTCTAATTCAGCTGATTACTAATTTTACTCACATATGTTGATCTCACATATTATTTTAAATGAGCTAAAACACGAGCACAGCAATGCTTCATGAGTATAGTGTTCTTTGAAACATTAATGTGTGCTTATTTTTATAAGAAAACATTATTTATTGAAATATTGGGTTCTTTGGCCTTTTGGTAAGGACTTTAAGAGTAAATTTAAGCTCGATAATATGATGTTTATTTCTTGCTATAACTTGATTTTATTGCAAAGTAAAAGAGATTGAAATGCCTTTTAATTATCTGTCTGTAGGGTTTTAAATGATGGAAGGACATACAAAACTTTAGATAAGTGTAGTTAGGTTGCCTAATGTATTTTAGAATAAAATATTATAAACTCAAAATATAAACAACATGCAGAATATACAGTTTGTATAACCAAATTTCAAAACATATGCAGGGAGCATCCACAGTGATTCACTAGAAGTTTTAACTTGCATATTTTCCAGCCATACTCATCCATTCATTGTCTCTGCCTGGTGCTGAAAAGGACAAAAATGGGAATAAAATTATTTTCTTGCACTAGTGTACTACGAACACTATAGTGAGGTGTTTGTGATCTGTTGGGACTTCTTACATATTAAAATGTCCGTCATTTTTTAAGAGACTCTTTTTAGAAGCACTTACATTTAAATTGTGAGTTGGTGAGACCAGGGTGAAACTTTTTGCTGAAAAGCATGTGGCTATCTCAAATATTAGAGATTTTATTCTGTAAATGTATTTGCACACTATCTCATTAAAATTTTGGGATAAAAGAAATATTAATTTTAATTTGAACCGTTGAAATTACATTTTGCGGAGCTGTTACAACGAAGAGGTTTCAATTTCGCTCTCTTCCTGATAGTCAAAATTAATTTCAGCAGTAATTACAATAAAAATACGCATTCTATCAGTTTCCATGACTAGCAGAGTACATTGAAAGTACATTTTTGGATGAAAATGATAGATTTCTCATCTCTATTATATCACTAAATTGAAGTAACTGGTATGGTTTTAACATCATTCTGGAGCACAGAATCATTTTTTTTTTGAAAATGCAGTTCAAACATTTATATCACTGTGAAATGTGTTGACTTCAAAATAGTATGTTTTAATTCAAATACATTGTCTTAAAAAACATCAAGTCCTGTAGCTTACTTTTGGCTTTAACATGTTTCCTGCAAATACAGTGACAAATATGGCGGGTTTATGATGCAGGATCATTTCTATTAAAATTTTAGGAAAGTCATTAGAACTTTTTTATTCAGGCATAAGGGTGTGTATATTTTTGCATGATTAAGAGCTTCCCGTCTAGTTAAATTTTAGCAGTGGGCTTAGAGAAGTCAGTGATACAGGATGATGATCCAAGTACAAGCTAGAATTATGTACAGCGAGATCCTTCAATATGTGAAATGCTTAGTTACCTAGCTATTGTGGAGGTTCCACTGATACCTGTACACATATTTGTCAGGAAGAGCAATATTTTTAAAATTTTCAACGAAATTAAGTGCACAGAGAATATCACTCACAAGGCATCACTGATCTGGAAAGAAAGCAGCAAAACCCAGGTTTCCTGAATCTGCCTGGTCTTCATTCACACGTATAGTATGTGTGCCTTTGCTTAACAGCAGTTTGATTATTGTATATTCAAGAATTCCCTCAAAAATAGAAACTATTTGCATTAAATGTTTATTTTAAAGGATTCACATTCTGACTTGGGATGCTGGGTTTTTTTAGTGAAGGTATACTCACCTGCAGGTACAAAATACCTGAACATAATATGCAGCACATCAATAAGTTATACCTGTGTTGTACAAAGTTATTAATACAATAAGTACACAATTCTATACTAAAAACATTTGCAGCAGAGTTTTAGGAAAGCTTTCCCCATACTAAAAGAGTCTCCTCTTCTGTCCCTTCCTTGTCTCTGATCAGTGGTGGGGAGCAGCAGGCTGCTGTCCTGTGTTGCATGCCATTAAGGCAAGCTGGGTGTGAGTTTTCACATGTGGGCAGCACTGTGGGGAATAGCAGGGATGGGGCTGGGTCCAGGAAGGAGGGTGCCTGGGGGGTGGGGCGAACCTGGGCAGAGCAGGCATGGCTGCTTGGTGCACCCAAGGCCCTTGCAGCACCTCTGTGTCCTTATATTTCTTATTGGCATTGAAAGGTTTGAAAACATAATGTTTACTACCTGGTTGTAATTCCTGTTCCGTCTGCTGAAGCCAGAAACGGATGTAGTTATTGTTTGAGTTGACACTGAGAATAGTTAAGCCATGATTTCTCTAGGGGCTGATTAACACTATCCATTTCTGAGTCTGTTTCTGTGTTTGACTTTTATTATGTGACTAAATGGAACATGGACTTCTGTTTCCTTCTGTCTTTGTTTGTTAAAATAATCTGGAACTGGTTTTGTTTTCCAAGAAAAGTCTGTCAGATGATGGTGTGCACGTGTTCTTCTCTAACTCTGGGAAATAGAACATCATCTCCAGCTCAGGTTGCCTCACCTCTCATTTAGGTACCCAGACAACTAGAAGTGAGCTTTTGGGAAATAAAGGCCTTAGAGGAAACACAGCATGATAAAAATGGAGAGTTTTGTGTGATCTGCCTTTACGCTTTAGATTGGGTTTTGGTTTTTGTTGCAAGTAACTGGCTACTAAGATTTGTCTATATTGTTGAGGAAAATCTTTATACCTGTGGTTGCATGTAATGAGTTGTTCCACTGGGCTGCAGGCAGTTCTGATAAAGACCTTTTTTCTTCAGAGCAAGCAAGACAACTGTTGTGCATACGTCTAAGCAAGATCCACAGTCTGCATGTTACAGATCTTAGCAGTAGTGTGATGCTTATAAATACCCTATTATTGATTATTATTCTTTTGAATTGCTGTATTCATGGCAAAAGAAAGTTTTAATGAAAAGTCACAATTTATGATTTTGCAGTCTTGCTAACGAGTCTTCTAAATTTGTGATATTGCTGGAGCATTATGCTACTTTATGCAAGTATTGGGAGTTATTTTTTCATGTATGTCAGCAATCATAGAAACTTTCTTCTGTTTGTCCTTGATGCAAGGAATGTTGAGACATTGGAATAAGGAGTGGGGAGGGAAGAGAAAGGGATGCAAGAGAATGTTGTTTCCTTGGCAACAGGCACTGTGCTGCTCAGGGCACAGGTGGCATCTGTCTTAAAGACTGTTAAACAAAATGTATGCAGGAAAATATGAAAAAAATGCTTAGCATTTCTGTGGTAAGGGAAGAATTCCCTCAACCAGCCCCGAGGAACTCCAAACACTTAAAAAAAAATTCTCAGCCTTTTTGGTTCAGAATTTCAATAAAAATTAGTAAGAATACAAATTTGTCTTTATTACTCTAAAAAATAAGGTCAGAGAAAAGATGGTAGAAATGAGTGAATTCTGGTAGTCACTGGTGCTGGTGTTACAGTTACAATGGCCAGCTTTAAGCTGAGAATAATTCTGTGACTTTGCAGAGGTCAGGAGCTGTGTAGGCAGGTTGCAGCTTTTGATGAAACCTGGCATTGCTGGCACTGGGAATGCTGAAAGCAATTTGGAAGTTGACATTCTTCTGTCAACAGGATGTCTGCATTTATATTTTTATGTGTTGTAAGGTCACCCTGAGAGTCGGTGTAAAATGAAAAATGTATAATATACTCATGTATAATATACTCATTGAGTCTGTGTTCTGTTCTGAATTTTCTCAAATCACAAAACTCTTAAGGCTCTGTCTTAGCTTTGCTATTCTTCCACTAGACATATACTCACAGGAAAGAAATTCATGTTCAACCTGGTATAAATTAAGGTGAACAACATCCTTTTCTTTGAGACTATTCTTTGAGACAGCTTGTCTTCATTTAGTTGTGTGGATGCAATACTTCTGCAGTGAAATTTGAATTGTGCATATGTGCACTCAGTTATGTCTGGAATAGTGGCAGTTATGACAGAAAAATAATTGGCAAAGGTGCTAGATGGAAGTAGTGTGTGTGCACTGCACAAATAGCCAGTGCCAAAGAAAAGAAAATAAACAATGATCTTGTAGACTTTTTATCTGCATGAGTCTACCATCCTGTCTGTATTAAGTAATCCTTTTTGATTGTGTTTCTCTCATGTTTCATTTGCATCCTTCTTAGATCAGGATTCTCCCCCATCTGACAAGAACAAGAGTGCTCAGTGTTGATGGAATTATGTAGATGAATTAAAAGAAGTAAATTTGTAATGTGGTTTATTTTAAAGTAGAAAAATAATATTTTAAGAATTTCACTTACCTGTTAAGAATCTAGAGATAAGTTCATTTCTTACTTCTGATGAGGCAAGAATAAAACAGCAACTAACCAGAACCCTAGCTATTTAACTTGGCTTCCATTTATTTGGAGGATGTTTACACAAAGTTCATGGCAGTGGAAAAAGGGAACCTAGGAATCCCCCTCATTGTGCTGGAATTGTGCTGGCCTCTTATGTTTAAAAATTACTGAAGCAAGAAATAACTTACATTTACTCCCAGTGGTGTGGTTTTTTTTTTCCCCCACACAAAGGAAACTGTTGTCAGCATTTAGATGAGATTGCTTCAAACCATAAGCAGCACTTAATGTCAGTATTCACAGGAAAAAATGACATCTCTCCAAGGGCAGAAAAGGAATTATTTAATAAAAATAATATATATGATAATACTAGAAATAAGGTCATCTTGGCTACCAATTCTTTTATTTTGCACACTAATTTAAGATAGAATCTTGAAGTAATTCTTCCCTCCATTTAAATGAAATAATTATTGCCTAGCTCAGTGCTTGAAAGAAATACGTTTTTACCTTTCTTTGAAGTATCCTGTCATCAGTGCCCTTTCTTGCATCATCATAATGCAATTCAGACATGCAGTCTGGAAATTCATATAGCCTTATAACATTGAATTGTAAATATGCCTCAAATGTTGTGTTCTAAAACAAAAAACAGCTTTTGTTTATATAAATATTTGTATTTGTAAATGTATATATAAGTATGTATTTCTAAACATTATTCTTATATATTTAGGTAAGCTATATTCATATATATATACTTATATACTTTAAACTTATGTAACTGAATACTTATAAGAATACATCTAGCTTATGAATTTATAGGTATATAATTTATAATGCAACGAAGAGAAATTAAAAAAAGAAAAATATTTTTATTCAGTTTTCATAAAATTGTTTTATACTTTCATCAGAGTCTAAAAACCTTATTCTTCCCAAAGAAAATCAGCTTTAACACTTCAGCATTTTACATTGTATCTGTTCTGCTAACATTACAGAAGCTAGTCCTGGGGACTGTTAAAACACACCTAACTCTGCCCATGTGTGTTTGTCATAGAATCATATAATCACAGAATACTTAGGGTTGGAAAGGACCTTAAGATCACCTAGTTCCAACCCCCCTGCCATGGGCAGGGACACCTCACACTGAACTATGTGTCTTCTTTGCTAATGAGGGTAAAATAAATGTTGTTTCTGTTAGACTGAAAAAAAAATGGCTACCAATATTAGGAGACTTCTTGTTTGATATGCACTGCCTAAGGGAAATATGAAAAAGGATGGTTAGAAAAAAAGGGGTCCAATGACTACATGTTTCACAGGTCTAGAATTGTTATTTCTCTGTAAAAGTTTCGCCTTTTACAATTTTTAACAAAATATAGATAATTTAGGCCTTTTCAAGTACAGCCATATAAAGCAATGAGAAACACGTTATCAAAAACCTTGGAGTGGCAAGATTTTCTAACTATTGGGATGTTCAGAGATGACACTGCCCTGGGGAGATCTTGACTCATTTTCTGTGTGAATTTTGACTGGAAATTCAATTATGGACCTCTGGAATCTTTCTTGTTCAAACTTTCAATATTCAAAATGAATATATTTCTATGAAAAAAACATTACTGTTATATTTTGTTATTTTTAGTTATTTTTTCAAACATTTCTGACCCTTTGTATTTGTAAATCTGAAGTATAAATAAGGATGTTTCCAGAAAAAGAAATGATAACTCCAGGGTCACTGACAGCAGAGCAATCATGTCATAAGACCCTTTCTTTCCACTGTGGGCTCACTGTTACCTTCACTGCTAGCCTGAGCTTTGTCTGTGTAAAGTTCCTTCTGGCATGGTAACGATCACTCAATGAGGCAGTCACACAGACTCTGAGGGAGGGAAAAGTGAAATGTCGTTAAATAAATGTTAATTTCATATAAAATTTTTATTATGTTACCAAGCATTTTCAAACACAGTCTGTTTGATTTTGCAGTTTGGAAGTCCTTTCTTAGTTAATGCATCCACTTAGCATGTAAGAAGTGTTTCAAAAAGCAGAGGAATGGAGCAAGTCATGCTCAGTTCATTGGAGGGAACTTGGAAAGAAAAGACAGCACTCCGTTCTGTGGCAGTCGAGGGTGATCAGAAACACTGATTGCAGAAACACTACTGCGTATAGACAGTGAATGACACAGACAAATATATAGTGATCTACTGATATAAATGTGTGTAATGTATATGAATATATATGAATGCTACAGTGCTATAAGACTACTAGACAGTATATACATCAGATGACTGCATCAGTGGACAAGGGAAGAACTACAGATGTTATCTAGGATTTTGGGGTTGGTCAGACTGGAGAAAAAAGGGCTCTGGGGAGACATTATTGTGGTCTTTCAATACTTTAAGGGAGCTTTTAAGAAAGATGAGGAAGACATTTTAACAGGGCTTGTAGTGATAGGACAAGAGGTAATGGCTTTAAACCGAAAGGGGAGACTGAGATGAGATATAAGGAAGAAATTTTTTGTGATGTGGGTGGTGAAACACTGGAACAAATTGCCCAGAGTAATGGTAGATGTCTCATCCCTGGAAACATTCAAGATCAGGTTGGACAGTTCTTGGAGCAACCTGGTCTAGTTGCAGATGTCCCTGCCCATTGCAGGGGGTTGAACTAGATGACTGTCATAGTTTAACCGCAGTCAGCAATTAAGCAGCACTCAGCTGCTTGCTCACTTTTCCTCTGGGAATTGTGGATAGAGAAAACTTGATAGAGAAAAGCTCTGTATGACTTTCAGTACTGCATTTTAATTTAATGGGCAATATTCTTTTCTGTGTGTAATGAAGGGCCAGCTGCTAGAAACATCCTATTATCAGGCTCCTACAGACAAACTAAAGAACAAGAAAGCGGAGCAATTTTCCCCAAGTTACACAATTCAGCTGGGTAGAAACAAGATCTGAACCCAGATTTCCTGGCTTACAGTCATGGACTTTCATAGGAAAGTCACACTTCAGAGAAGAAAGTAGATATCTAACTGTTTTCACAACAAATTTTGAAGTATTGAGGAATCAGATGTCAATGTAAAGGTAGTTTCTGCTGGTTCAGTTCATCTTGTCTGAGTGTGGTGTTATTTTCAAGTCTTTAAGTACATGAGTGCTACATTTTACATGATACACTCCATGATTAAATGATGAAGAAATGTTATTTACTTTTATTTTAAAACTATAGAGTTTAATTATGGCCTAAGGCAAGCTTCATTCATCATGATAATGTAATACAATGTAATATTCTGTTATCAACAGGGAAGATGCATTATTAATTCTGTTAATACATTGTAAGATTTCTGCATGACTAAAAATTATCTAAGTGTACCTGTAAAGAGGCACGATAACAATTATTAGTAACTATACATTAATCATGTTGATTATAGACATTTTCTTGTGTCAAGACATTTTTGGTTCTTATCCCACTCTAAGCAAATTACTTAGTATTTCATACAACTTTAAATTGTTTGCATATTGCAGAACCACGAAGAAAGTAGAGTGCAAATGAGTTTACTGTAGACTAGATAGTCTCTAGAGAGTTTAATTTTGGTATGTTGTCATACTCAGAAGTCAGTTTACAGATTTTTTTATAGCACCAACTAATCATCTTGTTGACGCAGAACAATACATGTTTCTCATTGAATTCAGTATATCTAGACATAAACGTGCATCTGTTTAATGTGTGCTGCATACATATGCAACATTCACCAATGATTATCTCAACCTACAGATCATAAATGGTAATGTAACTATTATCTTATAAATCTAAGCAACGTATTTACAAGACATTTATTATGCAAAAAATCTGATATTCTTAGAGAACATGCTGTTAAAATATTTATAGCTGTGTTGCTAGTAATTAACTCTACCCTGGGATACCCAAAGTGACAGTGATGAATGTCACTGTTGAATTAATTAGACACAGGTACAGGTGTGAGTGTTTTCTTGCCAAACAGTATTGCTATATTACTGATTTACACTCTGAGTAACTACATCATGTAAAGTGATATGAATTTTTGATTCTATGAAAAAGGTAATGTATCTTAGCAGAACATTTTGTTATTTTGCTACTGAGAATAAATTTGATGCACTATTAAGTCATGAAAAAAAATCACAACATTTGAAGTTTGCACCGAAGATGTAAAAAACCCCAAAAAACAACAACAAAAAACCAAACATAGCAAATGAAAAAAAAAAAAAAATAACATCTGGTAAGTCCCTAGAATTCTGCTTATGTTTTTGCATAGTTACCTACAGAATAATTATAGCAACTGGTGCTGTAAAGATATTCAGAATAATTTATTGTGCTTCACTTATATTCACAAATATCCTAAAGAATTCTTAGCAGTTCTTTTATGAATAAGGCTCCATAATACACTACTCTTCAAGGTACAAATCTTTCTAGAGTTGCTAACAGCTTGAAATCAAGGTGGCATCAAGAAGATCTGGCTGGCCACAGATGGGAATATTGATTGCAGAACTAGTATGTTTGTCATGTGTCATGACCTAAGCTTTTGAAGTGTTTGTTAACACTTGTTAAACAGTGAGCTGATTTATCTCATATTGTAGGGAAGTTTTAGGTTATCAGTTGTTAGGTTTGGTCTGATGTGCTAAATAGCATGGATCATTGTTGTTGATTCAATGAGAAATTATGGGAAGCAGTTCTTCTCTGTGTGTCTGTCATTTCTTGCTGAGTGTTTCTAGAATTGAATGCAGCTGCTTGGCCCTTGTTAGGCACGTTCCCGAGAAGTGATGTCTGACCCATTATGAGCAGTTATTACTGCACCCATTTTAAGCAGTTATTACTGGCAGTTTCTCATGTACAAGTTCTTGCTCCTGCCTGTGTAAATAGTGAAAGGATACAGACATTATCAATAAATAGGTAATGATAAGAAAAGATGGAGTCAGTGAAAGAGGATGATCACTAACATTACCTCATAAGCCATATCTTTCTCTGTGTGTTCTTTGCCCTCAACAAATGTAAGGCAATTTGTGGTATCTTTATCATCTTTCACTGAATTCATTAACCATGTTTCATAACTTCTGTGAATAACACAGCATTTTCATTGTCATAGAAACTTAGAAATCCTTAAAATATAACATAACACATGTTGCTTTGCTTTGAAATGCAGTCCTATTTAACTGCAAAGTTTATCATCACAAATGTCATATTGGTCATGTCTTCCTGCTATTCTGATAGCTATGCATGAATATGATGTAGTCTTAAAGAAGAGCTATCAGATCAGGCTAATGCTTGTTTTTCAGAGGTGTGTTTTTCGTTGAAATGTTGGAAGTTTATTGGAATTATAATGGAATTATAACTACCAAGCTTTTTCTTTAAATACTAGGGGGGATGTGAGGAGAATTGCAGTGGTGAAGAGGACAGAACACCAGTAGGTTCAATAACAAGGCAATTCAATATTACAGCTTCTCTGAGATCCTTTAAGTAATCTCTTTAAAACGTATTTTCTTGCCATCCTGGTTCCAGATTGTGTGATTTAGAAAGCTGCATAAATTTTAAGTGGGAGCACATTAAAGAATGCTCATAGTTAAGGCTCAGACATGGCTTGTTGCTGCTTTATCTTAGCTGGTGGTCAAGGGAAAGTCTTTCTGAAAGGACTTGATTTCCCTGGCATCAGAGCAAGCAGGATAAGCAGATGTTGGCAGGACTGAAACTCTCAGTCACTCCATGGTAACACCAGATCCCTGCAGGATCTGCTGCAGCTGCAGTACCGACAAAGCAACAAGCTGCTGCAAAGAAAGGCAGAAGCCTTTTGCCCTAGCTTTCCAGGGTGTTATTACTGAGGGTGCTGTTCTGCTGCCCTGCTGCTCTTGCTTCTGTTGATGGGAAATCTCTTCAGTCCTTGCCTTTCTTGGCGAGGCAGCTGCAGGATCTTCATCAGTTTCTTTTTCAGGATTGGCTGGAGATCATTTTGCAAATAGTTACAGGCATCTCTCTCTCCTTATGCCTTTATTTACCATCTCCTCACAATGTCTGAATTACTTGAATTACCTGGAGCTTGGCCAGAGAGGAAGCCTGAGAGCACTCCTTAGCTACTTCAGTCCAAAATCCAGTAACTTGATCCAATACCTACTGAAGTTAATCTTTGTGCTGAAGCAGCTCAGTAGCATTCGTGTATTCCATTTCACCAGCTTCTCCCAGGAAACAGCAACCTCTCCTAGGAGGACAGGGATACCTTGTGTGGGTGAGCTGGCAGGGTAGAGGAAATGGGCCACTGAACAATCAAAAAGGCACAGACATTTGCTAAACATGTGCATGTTTGAGTACTAAATATTTTTATCCCAAATGGACAAGTATGAAGGCAGTGAATTTGTGCAAAAGTAAGGAAAGTGCATGGAAGAGAGAAGAATGGAAATGGGGGAGGAGGGAAGGGAGAGAGGAAAGAAAACAGTTTTGAGTGGTAGAAATAATGTTGTAGGCAGCAGTTAAGATTTTCTTCTCATGATGAAAACACCTATGACATTAGGTCATAAATGTCTCTCCTGTTGCCAGTTCCCCTAGCTGTCAGTGTTACACTGTCCCAGATTTGGAGCAGAAGCATGCAGAAATTATATTCTCTGCCTGATGTGTACCATCAGTATTTGAGAATCATGATTTTCAGTCTAAGAAGAACAAACACAAGAAAGAGTACAAGAAGAGCTAATGTTCTCTGTGTGGTGGCACTGACATATAGCAGTCACTTTTCAAATACTCATTATGCAAGTATTTTTATTCTGCAGTCTAGTGAGAAGCAAATTATGCTTCTTCATCTGGCATTGAGCCTTTCTACAAAAAGGCTGAGAGCATTCGAGTGTGTTTTGGGGGAAAGAACTAAAATTGCTCCAGATTTCTTCTTGTCCTTATAATTCTTCCTCCAGCTGTGGCTTTAATTAGAAGTTCTGCAACAGCACCAGTGAAAGTCTATCCATTGATGCCAAGATTAGAACATGACAAACGTACACTGGTCTTGCATGTGAAGAAAATAGATTTTCAAAGATGGAACTTGTTTTTAAAGTTGTGCCTAATTTTGGACCTAATGAAGATGTCCATGTAACATTTAAGCAATCAGAGAAGCTCATTTAAACTGTGAAAGAAGCTCATCTTTTCTACCTTCCCCCTGTAGACTGGAAAACGTACAAATACAACCCTACGTAAGGTTTCCAGGGTATTTGTCCCTCTCATACAGTATTAGGAAGTACTGCTGTGTGACAAGATAGGTAATGATAGACTGACATTAAGAAATAACATACTTAATCTTTTATAATTCAATATAGCAAGAAATATTATTGTTGTTAATATAATTAATATTATACCCTGGGTTTCTTCCTATGTGTCATATCCATAATGTTCCTTTCACCAGACCCTGTCAGGAAAAAACATAGTCTAGCCCAGAATCCACATATACAAGACAGA
Organism: Nestor notabilis; assembly: GCF_000696875.1. Lineage (NCBI taxonomy): Eukaryota > Metazoa > Chordata > Aves > Psittaciformes > Psittacidae > Nestor > Nestor notabilis. The sequence goes on along the minus strand of NW_009925305.1, from coordinate 12,080 downwards.
ACAAGAAAAGTACAGATGTTTCAGAATTGTCCTAGGAATTAAAATGGTGAATCTCTAATGAATTAGAGTAGAAAAGATCTAAACCAAGTATCAATTTACATATCTAACAGGTACAACTAGTTTACTGATAACACTGTCTGCTTCTTAGGAAGTGTTTATTCCCTTTCCTGAGTTGCAAAACTTTTTTATAGAATGGTACATAATGAAACAGGAAATGTTTAACAGTACTTATGTAGCACAATGCATTTGTAGAGTAATTGTAGACAATTATTTAACACAGCATCTGGGCTACGGAAAAAATGGTGGCAATAAAGAAGCAGTTAATTTTAAGCACAGAAATCAAAATTCAGTTCTGTTGTGAGGAGGGCACAGAGTGATACCTACAACTGATGAATGCATGGTGTCACATCAAGGAAAGGGGATGGTATAAGGAATTCATTTCTGTTCTCATTCTATAAATCTGTATTATATTAGTTGTAACTACAGAGTTAGAATCACTGAATCATAAAATTATATAGCTTGGAAGGGTTCTTTCAAAGCTGCCTTATGCAATCTTCTGCTGAAAGCAGGGCTAACATTGAAGTTTGATCATTTCCCAGAGCCTTTACCAGTGAAGCTTTGAGCATCTCAAAGAATGGAGATTCCACAGGTTTGGGCACCTGGCAGTCTTGGGTAGCAGGTTTCTGTTCTTAAACAGCATAATTCTGAAGATTTTTATTTTCTTATATCCATTCAAAGTAGCACTTTATGCAAACTGTGACTGTTTCATTTTTCTCCTAGAATTGCTGAGAAGAGTCTTGCTCTACCTCCTCATATCCTCTCTCCCTACAGGTAGTTGAATATGGTAATAGTATATCTCTCCCCTAATCCATGCTATCTACACCTAGTTTCCTCAACGTTTCTCACCATTGCCTCAGTCAGACGGTCCTCCATTTTATGGTGTTAATGGAAAAGTCCTGTGCCTTCTCCATTAACACTCTGAAGTGCCTGAGGTATAAGCCAGCCTGGCAGACAAGCTAATAAGCCCCACTGAGAAAGAGAATACATTAACCCAGGCTTGCCTCTGTCCAATACAATTACACAGCACAGCTTTCTAGCATCTTCCTGGTGCTAGGGCAGGTAGCCGAAGCTGTGACACTGCATGACACCCGGGAGTGTATGAATTATTGCTACTGAGGTGGCAGAAGTGGAGGGCTATAAGCACTGTAGTTTAACAAGCAAACCTACAACTCTTTGTCAGAAGCTGTCCTTTGAAGATCTGTCTACTTGAAAATCACAGGTGTTCTGGCTTTATACATAATAACTATGGCCTCTTTAGCTAAAAAGGGAAGGAGGACATAATTAAAGTTAAACCAGTTACCTTAAAACCCTTTCTGGTTCTATGACATATGGAATCTTCTTCCTTTTCTAAAAACTGTTTTGCAGCAATTTTATCACTGAAGCAAGTACGAGAGAAGGAGATAGATAGTGTTATTTTAGGATAACATAGAGGGATGTGTGTCTTGTTTTGATCCTCTGGGTCTGAAGAAGCATCTAAAGCTATTTATACTGCTTGGCAGAGTTAGCTATACACTACGCTAGTAAAAATGTGAATTCCTATGCTGTCGTAATACGTTAAAACAGAAAAAACACTTAACATGAAGTTTTTTGCTAACTGCTGAATTTTCTTTCTCCCTAATATAAAAACATTCCTTATGGCATTTGTCATAGGTTTTTTCTTATAATCTTCTTATTTCTGCTATCCCCTAAGGGCCACAGAATAGCTATCACAAAAGCAAAAGACGTGTCATAGAAACCTGGTTTGAGAAAGGGTGAAAACGTAACCGAGCCTACAGATGTAAAACATAAAAGCGTCAGTAGTCAGCTTCTCCTAATTATACGTATTATTAGCCTTCATGTACTGAGGACTTTAATTAATAATACTTGTTTCTTCAACCGCGTAAGATCTTCTTCAGCTTGTTTCTGCTGAATTCTGTAGCTATCTGCAGAAAATATTTCTACTGTTCTTTCTCCCTAGGAGTTACGTCCAATATAGAAGTCAGTTTTGTAAGAGCTCTAAATTAAGTCTAATAAAGGTCTTTTTATCATACTTTTCTGCTAGAGTTGTGGTATTAATTTCCATTTCTAAATCATTAGGAAAGAACATGCACTTTTTATACAAGATAGTTACTGCATTTGTAGGAATGTGTCATACACACACAGTTGTTATCATGAAGATTTATAGGACCTCTAACAAACAATATGGTGATTTAATAGTAACACAAATTGGTTTTCTTGTCCTCTTGCCTTTTAATAGAGCTCATATTTTTTTGGGGCTGGATATTTATTTATTTATTTATTTGGAGGAGCAAGTGACACAGTTTGTTATAGTCACTTGACAGATACGATTCTAAACAGTTTGTTACATGTTTGGAATAATATTTCATTCAGTAGAACTGGATTCAGGAAACAAAGTTTAGGTCCTATTCACAGCAGTCCACTTAGTTCGAAGGCAGTAGGTTTTCCACTCTGGTACTCTCCAGTTTTGTACCTGTCATTGATTAACATCTGGATTGATGTGTGCTTGGAGTCTCATTAATTGTGTCTAGTTGACAATACCAAGAGAATGCAGATAGTGAAGCCCAGAAAGTCCAGATGCTAGGCTAGTCAACAGCACCAGGGGATGATTTTGGTTTTTGCTGCAGAAGAGATCATCAGAAGCAGGCCAGAAAATAGACGAATAAAAAATGAATAGAAAAGCATGGAGAGAAGTGTTTTACAGTAGCAATGACTTTTAATGTGTGTCAGATCCATTTGTGTAGACTTGTATGCGTCATGAGAATTTTCAGTGTCACTTCTGGATTGAGCATTCATATTAATCATATTTTCACAGTACTTCTGCTGAAAGTATAATAGATTGGAAATCCAGTAATAGTTAAAAATAGGGCTTTATTCTTTAATTGTATGTTTTTAGGTTGTGGGGATTTTTTAGCCAGGAGCCTCCCTGTGTATATAGAACTGAAGTGACAGAATATATGTTTTTATTCTACTAAAGACTATATTTTTAAAAACACTAATTTTTTACTGTTTATTGTTAGCATGATTTGGAAAAATAACTAGATAGAAGCACTGTGCTGAGCACTGGTAAAATTTCCGGTGGTCTAGTCACATTTTAAATGCAAGGCATTCTTATCATAGAATCATAGAATGGTTTGGGTTGGAGAGGACCTTAATATCATCTAGTTCCAACCCCCCTGCCATGAGCAGGGACAACTTCCACTAGACCGTGTCACCCAAGGCTCTGTCCAGTCTGGCCTTGAACACTGCCAGGGATGGAGCATTCACAACTTCCTTAGACAACCCATTCCAGTGCCTCAGCACCCTCACTGTAAAGAACTTCTTCCTTATATCTAACCTAAATTTCCCCCGTTTAAGTTTAAACCACTTACCCCTTGTCCACTACAGTCCCTAATGAAGAGCCCCATCCCAACATTCTTATAGGCCCCCTTCAGACACTGGAAGGCTGCTATGAGGTCTCCACGCAGTCTTCTCTTCTCCAGGCTGAACAGCCCCAACTTTCTCAGCCTGTCTTCTTGTTTCCTCTTACATGATTCCTCCTATAATTCAAGTGATTTTAATAATCTTTTTCTGTTTCCCAATTTCTGGCATAGATTTTTTTTATGGAACTAAACAACAAAGGAATGTTAGAGATTCTAAAATGCCTACAATACTTCATTTTTAGTCTATGTAAAATTTGATATATCTGTATGTATGGAAAACTTTATATTCTATGAAGATTTGAGAATTCACATTTTACATGTTTTGATCTTAGTAAACATACTGTTACTTAATAATACTAAACTGAAACCTAATTTTAAACTCAACTGCACGAAAATGTATGTTGACAATTAATTTTGTGGTTGGTAATAGAAATAAAAATTTACACAAGATTATCCACAGAAAAAGAGAAATGTGTTGTACAGAAGCTCTCAAATATAAGTGCTGTCTCACATATTGTGTTCTGAGAGACTTTTAATGACCAGTGTCTGTAAGAAAGAAGATTCTCAACAAAAATTAATAAATAATTTTAAGCATCAAAGAAATACAGTGTCATACATATATACTAATGTGCTAAGTTCACATCTGTGGTGCAGTGACATAAAAAATTTAGCATCAATACCTAAATAGAAACAATCATTTTTTCTGCTTCTTCTGTAAATACCTGTATGTGATAATGATGTAAGTAAAAATTGTAAGCTTCCATTTTCTGATAATTCCTTTCTTAATGTTCTGTTTTCTAGGTAAGTACTCTATGTTCTTCTTCATTAAGCTGACAGAAAACTTATTCTCCTCAGCCTTCTTGAAGTGCAACAAAAGAGGTAAAAACCAGAACAACAAAAATGAAGGGCCACTTGGTAAGAATTCACTTTGGTTTACATGCTCATCTACTTTATTTTTGGCGGAATATGACCGTTACAGAGGATTAGTTTGTGAAGAATCAGTGAGAAGCTGATTAGAGCAACTGTTAATGAAACGGCTTATTGAATTTACAGGCTTCTGAGATGAACTGCAGGTGGCACTGCCTCCTCTCCATGGTCCAGCATTACATTACTAATACAAAGTCTTTTTAGTTCCTAAACAGTCGGACCAGAGCATAGCCAGAGAATTTTGATGACAGAAATCTCTTGTTTGGCAGTTATTTGGATCATACCAGAGATGGGAAAAATTGTCCTTTTGGTAAAAGGATTACACAAGATACCTGCAGTGGTGGTGATGCTTTTAAGTAGAATTTGATCTTCCTTCCTTGAAGGAGAAAAAGGCAATAACAAACAGAAGTAAAAAGTTAAAAAGACAGAAAAATGCTGCTGACTGTGGTTCTTCATTGTTTGTCTCACGAACTATTTGGTGAAGTAATCTCTGGTAAAACAGATGGCTTCTGAGCTTCTCCAAGATCTGGCTGTCCTGTGCTGAATTGAAGCTATTTACAACATTACTGACATCTTCCACTATAGTTGTAGTCACACGAATGCAGGATGCACTGTTAGCCAGCTAGGACTGGTTACTATTAGGCCAAGGAGGGAAAAAAAGAGGAAGAGAGGAGTAGGGGAATGAAAACAAGATAATTACAAGGAAAATGACACAAGTGAAGGTTTTGCAGCAGAAACGTGAATCTTGCTCTTCAGTGCTTTTCAGGACCTAACCAAAGATGTTGGAAGTGGTGATATCATGTGATAAGGTCCCTTGGACTCTCCAAATGTGAGGTTTGAAAGCCTTGTTGGTGATATAGGGGATTCCAGGGGTCCTGGACATGGCAGTAAAGGCTACCATACTGGTAGAGATGGCTCTCATCCATCTGTCTGTCCTTCCTAGTACCTAGTGTCAAACTGTGAATCCCTCCAGGCTGGTTTTGGCTTAGGAATCCATACGTGTTCCTTTGTAAAATTCGAGACTTGGGCTTGGTAGCCGTTAAAAGTTTTCTGGCACATGACTGAAAGATAGTTATTAATTTAGTCTTAAATGAATTTTAGTTTACCTCTATATATTCTATAAAATCTATGTATAGAAATATATAGATAAATATATTCTTTTTAAATTAGATTCCCCTGTGCTTGTATTCACACACACACACATATATACCTGAAAAACTGACAAAATCATAAAAAAATATTTTAGAGCTAGACAGAGTTTGGAAAATGGAAATTAAAATAGTTCCATAGAGAAGATTTTACATGAAGAAAGATTCAAAGGCTAAAAAGGAGAAAACTAGACAAAAACTAGACAATATTTACTGCAATCATAGAAATAGTGGATAACGAGCTGTCTTGCCAAAACCTGGTAACAGTAGGGGCAGTATTTCCCTCATTGTAAAGAATGGCTTTTTTTACTTTTTTATTAAAAAAAACGCTTCAGCC
>NW_009925305.1:0-6171 GCF_000696875.1 Nestor notabilis | reverse complement strand
CGTTCAGACATAGAGGAATATTGCTTTAAAAGGTGACAGTTTTCTGAGAATAGGAGATTGTCATGTCTATTTTTAATATAAACTTCTTTTTTTCTATAATACATAGTTAAAATATTCAATCCATCTATTAAAAGCAAGTATTCTTTCAACTAAAAAAAGAAAAAAAAGTTTAAAGGGACAACACTAACAAATCAAAAGCCACACATGCTGTTTCCTTGCATATTTCATATGTCCTTTTTGAGGTGCTTGATGTAGTTTTATTTCTCGATGAATCTATAGCTAGTCTATACTGAGATCATTAAAGCTTCTGTGTTTGTTCTGAGAGTATTAAGAAGAGTAATACTGTGTAGTATTATAACAAAAACATAATTTTAAAGCTTTTCATAATAGACATAATTCAGGCATACAGGAGGCAATATGCTTCAGGCAAACATAAGGTTTGGCACAGAGTACATTTACTAAATCAATCTGTAGAGGGCAATATGGTGGTTTTGGCATAGCAAAATTTATGTGGCTGTAATTAAAAAGCTCATTAAGACTTCATTATTAGAAGATTAAAGTTCATATAAAATACCTAGTATTACTATATTTTGCTGACGAAGATAAAATAATACATCTTGTTCTGAGTTGTCGTTGAATGGAAACTCTTGCTCAGTGATTTAAAAAAAAACCTTTTTGATCTGTAATTCTAGAACAGAAAAACAAACCAACCAAACCAAATGTATTTTAATAACCAGCACAGTCCTGCAAAGCTTTTGATGCATGCAGAAATATACTGTCCCACAATATTTTCCTTTAAAATAATGCATATTATGTAAAGTGAGAGGTTTAATGTGCGTTTAAATATGTGTATTCTTAAAAATCAATTGTAACTATGTATCCATTCCCTACAACTTTACAGTTCTTTCTTTTCATTTAAAATACTCTTTGGGGGAGAGGAGCGAGTCCCATGGCATGGTAAAAATCAACTGTGAGATACAGGTTTGGCAAACCATTCACTTTTTACACAAGCACATTTCATAGTCCCAGATGCTTTCCGACAAAAAATAAGGCTGAGTCTGACTTTTGTGAGTCCTTTGACAAGGAGCCTGTTGAGAACTGGCTAATGCAATCCCTGTATTACCAGCCTGAGAGCACAAATAATAGAACCATTCAGAAAGGGGTCCCTAAAAGGAACGGGATTGAGGCTAGAATGAGTTTCTTTTGTACCATGCAAAATAAAGAAATGGGCATATTTCAGGTAAGTTTTTCCATTTATTTGTGCAGGGGCCATTCAACTGTGCAAATTGTATTATTTAGGTAGTATCTTGTATATGTGCACAGTATCTTACAGTATCTCATGCATGTACAAGTGCTGAGAAATAGCATAAACAGAGAGAAAGCTGAACTAGAATGCAGTCTTGCTTTGGATTTAATTTTTTTTATTTAATCTTTCTTGGGTTTAAATATTGACATTTTACCTGGAATAGTTCTAGCCACCTCTACTACTATTTTCTTGACATGTTTTGTCAAAACAATTTATTACGTAGCTGTTCTTTCTGTTTGAGAAAGTCTGGATGCAAATCATGTGTTTAGTAGCAGAGTCTTACTGACTTAAAAGCTTAAGTATTAGGGTTTTTTTGAGTAAAACTTCTGTTGATAGTATACAGTGGGCTTCTACTGGGTTTTGAATGGTTTCGGATGCATTTTGAGTGCACTGAATGTAAGTTCCATACTTGGATTATGGTGCAGACACAGAATTAAGCATTAACTTCTTTGAAAGAGCAAATAACACATCTTTTAACAGCTGTTACAAGAATTAAAGCTGTGTACTCATAGGGACAGGAGTGTAGGAAATTGTAGTATTGGAACAAATGTGCTAATAAAAGAGAAGTTGGGGGTAGTGCGTGCTACAGCTGAAGACAGCAGAAATGGAAATATACCTGGCTTGTCTTGTTGCAGCTGTGATAAGCTCAAAACCTTTGTTCATATCTCAGTTTGAAGGCAAATACTCTCATACGTTTAAAACAATATCAGATACTTATGAGGTAACATACTGCATACTTGCCATATTTGGAATGTAGTAAAATGCCTAGAACTGTGTAGAGACTGCTGAAAAAAAACAATGCAAATAAATTGGGACTATAGGGTTAACTGACTTGTGCAGTGGCTCTCTCACAGATAGAAAATACAAAGAATCTAGAGGGAAATTGGGACCTAGGGTTTCCTATTTAATTTTGGGTTTGTGACTGAAAGTAGTAATCCTTTCATAGATTTTTCTAAATCACTCCCCTGAGTAAATAAGGTAACACAAATGAGATTGTGGCAGTTTGTGTCTTCTATGCTCTCTGTAACAAATGTCCATGGCTGTTGGATGCCATTCACAAAAATGTTTTGATATCCCCTTGTTGAGTTCAGAAGAGCAGTTTGTTTACTGCCTTTTCGCCAAATTGAATAGCTTTACCCTCTTCCAGTTTGAACCTGGAACTAACAAGCACAGTCCAGCATGCCAGTCTGCACTCTGTCACTGGAGGTCCACAGGAACTTTCAGCATCGCTGAGTATAACTGTGGACTTCCCTGCTTTTGCTCTCTGCTCTATCTCTGTCTTGTCTCTCAATCCCTTCTTGCCCTGTTTTCTCACCATGACTCCATTCCGCATCTTCTCCTCTGTGCTAGCCATCCTTTGAACATATGCTCTGTCTGTTCTCCCCAGCCTTCCAAGCTACAAGACTAGCCCCGGGTAAGAATGAAATTCTTAGTGTAGCTTTATTTTTATTTTTTAAGAGAAAGACATACAAAGCTACTTTGGGAGATCTCTTTATTATTGTTGAGTAGCTGCACATTTTATTAGACTTCAGTGTGGTTAATATGCTTGGGTGGATTTTGTTGTTAGGCCACAGAGTGGCAGAGTGACAACAGCAATATCTATTAGATTTTTTTTCCTTCCTGCTATAGGGATTTATTGTAGAATAGTTCGTATATTTTTAAGCTTAAAAATGATATTCAGGACAGTACTTGTTTTTTCAGTGGAGGCTTCCAGAAAATAAAAACTTGTCCTGTGTCTGCAAATATTTCAGTCTTCTCAAAAGTGAAAAATCGTATTTTAAGATCTTGCTTATGTAGTTGTACACTGTTATACTATATCATGATATTTACTACAAAGTTTAACTCTAGTTACACCTCCATATTAGCCTTTTTTGCTTCAAGAGTTTGGCATTGAAATGAAACTGACTTGCCGGATGCACGCCATGGTGTTTCTGATGCTTTTTAGTTGCTAGGGTTCTCAACAGAAAAATTGCCCATATTCTAAAACTGTATTTGGCTGACACCACGTCTTTCACACTCAGTTTTTGTAGGTGGATCTACACACTTGGACTGGAAAGGAGATACTACGTCCAGGGTAGAAATTTAATCTGTGCTGATATACAAGGTCTGATTTCATGTTATTATGGTCAGATGCATCATCCAGATGCAAAGTCACTATAACTGACTCTGTTACATACTTTGTACCAGAGTTTCTCCTTGTACCAAAGAGTATGTTCCTGCCTCTGACTTATGATCGCCAACCTGTGACTCATGAGCAATCTGGTTTTGGCCCTGTTCAGACTGTTCTGCTCACATCACTCCTTTCTGCAGATTTTTTCTTTTTCTTTCCTGATGGCTACTTCCTCAACTGGAAGAGCACAAAGGCTTTGAGCACAATAGTAGCCATATCTCCCTAAAGGACTCTTCACAGCAACATCAACTGAATTCAGTTACTAAAGTGGCTTCAAATTTCTGCTGAAATCAAGGTACTCATTCAATGCTAACATCTTCAAAATTTCACTTTGAGCCTTTCTGTATTAGATCAAAAGAACAACACTCTGCAGAGTCCTCTTTGTGACTTCTGATAAGAGCTGAATTATTCAAAGGTGACAAAGTCTGTGGGAATGGATAAAAAAGTTCCACATGATTTTTTTGAGTTCTGGCCTTGTTATGATAACAGAGTGTACCTTGAAGTATCTCTCCAATCAGACGTGAAGTCTTGCTCCATACACATTCAAGCAAGGCTCTGCCAGCTTGGAGATAGAGCAGTTCTCAAAACTTCCCAACAAGCAATGTGATGTCAGCTGTGCCAAATGCACAGTTAACAGGATCATATGACAAGTCTAAGAGTGACATTAGTCTTTTCTGACTGGTTATGCCAGGTCTTCTCCTTTCCACCATCCAAAGTGGGCAAAATCTGTCAGTTCTCCACAGTGAGATCTACACTGACACAGAAAACAAAAGGAATTGGGACCTTTATAATTCACCCAAATTCAAACAGGAAATAACCTGCCTACCTCTGCCTCAGGGCTACCAGTGCACTTTTTCTGAAACTTCAGTCTGGCTTTTAACTATTTCAGTTATACCTAAGATGGCATCATGTTCCATCTCACGACTGCTCACAGTTTTATCTTCAAGCCGTGGACATTCAAATGTCAACAAGGGTCACTTCTAGTATTCTTAATTTAAAATCCTAATTAACATCAACACTATAGAGCAGAATTAATTTTCTTCACTAGTTTAAGGCTCTGATAAAGGAATTAGCCTTTATTGGTAGTTTTTAGCAAAGCCATATGTTTAACAGCTTTGAATGGACTTCATATTTAAGGTGCTGAAGGGAAAACCAGCCTTTGCTACAAAGCTTCAAAAGTTTTGTGATGATGTTGACTTACACATTACTGTAAACGATTATGTGTGAATGACTGTTTACAATACAAAAGTGAGATAATGGCTTGATTTTTATTTTTCTCCTCATTTTTGTTGTTACCTTCAACACATGCTCAGAAAATTTGAGAGGGCTTTGAAGTAATTTTTGCAAATACTTAGTGAGTATTGTTTTCCCTAACTCTTGCTCTGCAGCTTACCCTGCTGGAAAGAGGTGACTCATTTCATACAATGAAGTCATTTTGTAGAGAATGATTTCCTATGAGATGGTGGTGGGTTGTGTTTTGTCTTGATAGAAATCAGAACTTATCCATAGTAGGCATAGAACAAAAACAGGTACATCCATTATATAGGAAGAGAGGGCCACTAACTACTAATTATTTTCAATGGTTTGAAAAGGGAAAGGAAAGCCTACCCAACACTTCCTGCAAGAAAAATAAACCCATTTCAAAATAAAATCATAATAGCATACCTGTCACAATGCCATATGAAGTAATGCAGGAGTTGTGCCCCATGTGTGAAAGCAGATTATCACCGGGGGAGAGGGACTCAGATTGCTGCTGTGTGGTACTTAGTTGCCGGTTGGGTTTAAACCACGACAGTCCTTTGTGGCACCCAGCATGGGGCATGTCGTTGAGATAATGACAAATCTGACTAAGACATGTTAGAACAAATTTGTTCTAAGCATTCATTATATTAACTTAATAGTTGCTAGTCACAATGATTTATTTTCTCTTGAAGTTTGTGTGCTTGTTCTTCAAGTTACATCATGTAATACTTTACTTGCTGTATGTGTTCTGTTGTGCTGTTTGTCACTCATGGGAACTGGGCCAAGGCTGTCATGTTGTACTTTGTAACACTGGCTTATGATTAGATACAGTTGCTTGTCATGAAATTAATCTGGTATTTGTACTCAGCACTGCCATGATCTCTATGCTTCAGGAGCCATCTGTGAGAAACTATTACAGGTTGGACAGAGCCTTGGGTGACATGGACTAGTGTGAGTTGTCCCTGCCCATGACAGGGGGCTGGAACTAGATGATCTGAATGTCCTGTCCAGCTCAAACCATTCTATGATTCTATGATTCTAATAATCACACCTTTAATCACACCTTTAACCTTTTTCCTTGGAGATCCAGCCTGTGGAAGAGACATCTTCCCACATCTTCCCCTTCCCCACCAGGCTAGTTCCAGCAACTTCTGAGAATTTTAAATTTTTTTAATATCCCTGTGATATCAAACCCAGCATGGTCCTATTTCTAGGAACTAGCATGTTGCTGAATGTGTTCTTTGTTTTGTTTAAGGTTAAACAACTATTTAAGAACAGCACCCAGGATCTGCCCAAAGGTTGGATAGTTAGGAGTGGCAGTGTGTGTGGGATAGTATGGGCAAATGCCTACCAGGCCCTGTTCAACGCTGTTTGGTACCCCCAAGAGTGAAACAAGGTATCTGCATCTGACAAAAAGAGAGGAAGCTGTGTGGCTCGGTTGATATGCTGGAGG
>NW_009925304.1:1450-1655 GCF_000696875.1 Nestor notabilis | reverse complement strand
GCTCGACACTCCACCGAGCTTCCACGGGGACACAGCGCCCACTAGCGACTAGCGCCGCCGTCCGCGGGGGGACCGGACACCCCTCGGCCGTGTCTCCCCCTGCACCGCTCCTTTGCCTCCTACCCTGCCCGCAGCCTTCGCGCTTGTGTTTCCTCCCCAGAGAAAAAAGAGAAGAGACAGCGGCAAAGGCGAAACGAGGCGCCGG
>NW_009925304.1:0-1402 GCF_000696875.1 Nestor notabilis | reverse complement strand
GGCTGAACACCGGTTGTACCGTGTCAGAGTCGGTCCCGTGAAATGGAGGGGGTTGCCGAATTTCTTCCAGCAGCGATTTCGTGCGGAAATAGTATCTGCAGAAAGGATTGAAAGTTAAAGCACAGGAAATCACGGCGCTCTTTTTCTGTCATTTCCCTACTTTTTAGTTAAGAACAAGCCTCAAAGGACCGTAATAAGGAGCCAATTTCGCACAATTTTATTTCCGGAGAAATACGGGCATTTATTTTTAAATCGGGTTAGCGGTGGGCCTCCTCCGGCTTTTAGACGAAGGCGAAGAAGCCCTTAGAAGGTAGACGACTGGCACTGTCATTTATTTCCCTGATCAATTTGGAAGGAAATATTCACTCCCTCCCCCTCTTTTAAACTCAACTGGTGCTCCAGTCTTCGCCACCCTGCCTGGAAGAGACCACTCCTTTCCCTCGCAAGAGACCGGGAAGGAGAGCAGAGGCGCGCTCGATGCCCCATAGATTTTGTGTTAATTGTGTTGGGTAGTTCTCTTAATGAAATCTACCACTCAAGGAAACAAGGAAATCAGTTTGCTTTTCACATAAAATATCGAATGCTTTTTAAGCAAACTGCTTAATTAAATTTAATTTGCAGTGAGGAAGGAATTGCAGATCCGGCCACGCAATTTGGTGGAAAAGGATCCGATTCCCAGGACGGAAACTTAGCACTCAAGTGGGAGACAGAGATTGGGTATCTATGCACATCGAGGGGCATCAAAGGAGAGCTGCGCCGGCGAGGAGAGGAAAGTACTTAATTATTAAACTTTTAAACAAATGTGTGGTGTGTATCCAGTCGTGAGCCAGTGTAAACACCGAGCCTGATAAGCGCTTCTAGCAACAGAGACGTGTAAAATAGCTTTACCTCAGTTTTGCGATGCCGCTGCTTCTGTTTGTTTTGAAGCAAAAGGTTACGAGCGGTGTTTTGCAAAAGCTGTGAGTGAACTGTGACCTCTAACTCTCCGTATCCTTGTTTTAAGTAAACCAGAGGAAATGAAGAGCCCTGGCATTGTCTGAAAATATCCTCATGTAGCTAAATATATCGTTCGACTTCTATTGTCCAGCGGCTAATTATTTTACGTAAATACAGATGTTTACTCAGCATCCTTTTTATGCGCGCTGTAGGCGCATCAGAATCGGCGTTAATAAAATCCTTTTAACTAAGAACCTAGACAAAAGCTTGAACTTATCTCCGAGATAACCCAAGCAACAAAGGCTAAAGACATCCAAAGAAATATGGGCTCGGTGGCTGCTCCCCTCAGGTCACTCTTTTTGCCGGAGGGACCGATCCCCGTGGCTGGGGGTCAGGGCGGGGAGCGCTTTCGGCGCCGCAGAGTGACTTGCGGATCTGAACGGGGCCGGGGCCGGGAGCGGCGGAG
>NW_009925303.1:0-274 GCF_000696875.1 Nestor notabilis | reverse complement strand
CTGAGCAACCTCCTCTGTGTTTGATGCTGTCCCATCTCTGAGAAGCAGTTGGACTGGGGATCTCTGCCAGCCCATCCTGATGTGAGTTATTCCATGAATTTGTGATTTTCAGGCTGTCTGGGGAGAAGAATGATGCTGGTGACATGACCCCACCAGGGATGAGTTCACTCAGCCACTAACCAGAGAGGAACTGCTTTCACGGTGTACTTACTATCCCAGCTTTACACTGAGTCTGCATCTTTGCGTCAGGAGATGGGAGAATAACTGATTCCTT
>NW_009925302.1:564-2029 GCF_000696875.1 Nestor notabilis | reverse complement strand
GGCGCCAGGCGGGTTGAGGGGAGATGGTGGGTGCCGGGTGCCAAGAGGTGACGGGCACCAAGATGACTCGGGCAGGAGCTTGGGAACATGGGGGGTGCCCACACGGGTGGAGGAGAAGCAGGAGGAGACGATGGGCACCAAGATGGTTTATGCAGGACCAGGAGGAGATGATGGGCTCCAAGGTGGGACCAGGAGGACCAAGAGGACATGACAGACGCTGAGATGTGTCCAGTAGGATAAAGTAGAGGTGATGGGCACCGAGGTGGGTCCAGCAGGAGCAGGAGGAGACAATGGGCACCGAGGTGGGTTCAGCGGGAGCTGATGGGTGTCAAGATGTGTCCACCAGGGCCAAGCAGAGATGACGGGTACCAAGATGAGCTGGCCAGAAGCAGGAGGAGATGATGGGCACCAAGACAGGTCCAGCAGGAGCTGAAGGAGATGACGGATGCCAAGATGGGCCCGGGAGAACCAGGAGAAGATGAAGGGCACCAAGACGGGCCCAGGAGGAGATGGTGGGTACCAAGATGTTCTGGGCAGAACCAAGCAGAGATAATGGGCATCCAGATGGTTCCAGGAGAACCAGGATGTGGTGGGTGCTGAGATGGTTCCAGCAGGACCAGAAGGATGTGACAGATGCTGAGATGGTTCCAGAATGACCAGAAGGAGCTGATGGGCACCAAAAAAGGTCCAGGAGAAGCAGGGGGAGATGATGAGTGCCAAGATGGGTCCAGCAGGACCAGGAGATGATGATGGGCACCAAGAAGGGTCCAGGAGGAGCATGAGGAGATGATGGGAGTCAGGAGGGGTCTTTCAAGGCCAGGAGCAGACGATGGTTCATGTGATGGGTCCCACAGACGCAGTTGTGCTCAGACAGGTCCTTTGGGGCCCGGAGGTGCCAACGTGTGGTGAGATGGGGCCGGTGTGGGGATGGGGATGGTCACCATGACGTGTGCGGGCAGCCACCTGCCCACCAGCTCCTCCAGCACCCACAGGTGGGCACCCGGCCTCAATGAGCCACCCAAGGGACCTCAGCACCCAAAGGGACCCCCAGCACCACCCTTGGGTGCACCCAGCTCCGGTTGTGCCAATGGTCTCCTCTATGGTCTCCCTTATGGGCTGGGACCCTCCTGGTCCCTCTGGTCCCCATGTGCCACGTTCTCCATGGCCTCAGCTCAGCACTGGTGGCTTCTCCAAGCCCTGGAGGTCCTCCCTGCCCCACGGCTGCCCCACGGCTCCGCTCTCGACCAGCCACCCAGCCCCAACACAGATGTTGATGGACCCCGATCCTGCTCAGATGCCACCAGGTCCTCACTGCCACCCATGACCACACGGGCCACTCAGGACGGATGGAAGTGTTGCCCATGGGATGCTCCTCACCCATCGCATGGGTGCTGCCATTCCTTGGTGACCCCGCCATGGCCAACCCTTGGTGACCCCGCCATGGCCACCCCTTGGTGACCCCGCC
>NW_009925302.1:0-248 GCF_000696875.1 Nestor notabilis | reverse complement strand
TGCTTGAGCCCATGTCTCACTGCAGGAGGGGCCGGGGCTGGTGAAGGTGCCACCACCCCCCAGCACCCATCCTCTGGTGGGTCCATGTGGGGTGGAGGAGGCGCGCGGGGGGACCTCGGGTGGCGGGTGCTATAGGACGCCCTCCATGAAGCTGGTGTCGAGGTGCTGGATGAGCACCCGGATGAAGGACATCTCCTTCCGCGTGTTCTCGAAGATGATGCGGGGGTCGTCGGACTGGCAGCGCAGGC
>NW_009925301.1:1583-2979 GCF_000696875.1 Nestor notabilis | reverse complement strand
CGGGGCCTTGTGGGGGGGGCAGCACCCACCGGGAGGACTCGGGGGTGGGTTTGCTCCGGCCCTGCGAGCTCTTCTCCCAGATGCTGTTGGCGGTGGCGTTCCCGATGGAGGTCAGCACCAGGGTCAGCTCCCGCGGCCAATCGTCCAGGTCCAGCGAGCGCACACGGGAGAGGTGCGTGCCCAGGTTGCGGTGGATCCCCGAGCACTCGATGCAGATCAGGGCGCCCAGGTTCAGGCTGGCCCAGGTCGGGTCTGGGCGGGGACATGGAGATGGTCAGTACCACAACGGGGGCATCGTGCCGAGCGGGAAGCCCCCGGCACATGGTGTTTCCTAGCCCAGGCCATTGGGTAACCCAATGGCACAACATGACCCATGGGTGGCCCATGATGCCATGTGGCACATGGTACTTCCTTGACCGGGTTATTGGTGGCCCATGGCATGACAAGGCCCATGGCATCACGTGGCACATGGTGCTTCCTCACCCAGGGCATTAGATAGCCCATGGTGACACATAGCACATGATGCTTCCTTACCCATGTTGGCCAATTGGGTGGCCCATGGCATTAGATGGCACATGGTGGCACATGATGCTTCCTCATCCAGGTGGCCCATGGCATGACATGACCCATGGCATTAGGTGGCACATGGTGCCCATGGCATTAGATGACCCATGGCATGATGAGGCCCATGGCATGACGTGGCCTATGGCATCACGTGGCACACAGTGCCCAGGACATTGGGTGGCCCATGGCACTTGTTGGCCCATGGTGCCACTTGGCACGTGGTGTCTGTGGCATTGGTGGCCAGTGGCATCCTGTCACCCCATGGCACCACCACAGCACACTTCGATCCACTTGGCACCATGAGAGCAGCGACACTGCACAGCCTCAGTGCCCTGTGTCACTGCGTCACCACTGAACCCCACGACCCTCATGTCCCACCATGTCCCCCCATGTCCCCAGTGCCCCCTGACACTCACTGGGTGCCCCGCAGTCCACGCAGAGAGAGTTGCCGCGGGCGTTGCGGATGGCCTGGATGGCCACGGCCTCACTCTGACTGTCCATGCGAGCCTGGGGGGGGACATGGGGACAGTGAGTGGGGTGGGGCTGGTGACGGGTGGCCCCTCCGTGGCCGCTCTGGAGCCCCACCTTGTTCTTGCTGCTCTCACAGCACTGGAGGCTGGCCAGGATCTGGCTCTCGCGCGCTCCTCGAAGCTGCTCGCCTCGAAGTGCCACGTCTGCCCCGTGCTGGACACGATGAGGAACTCAAAGTTCTCCTCTTCTGCAGGAGCAAAAACCCAACGCCCCAAACCAACGGTGGGTGGTGGGACGGGGGGAACCCAAGCCCCTATGGGTGCCCCAGCGCCCACAGCACCCATAGGTTTGCAGCAGAGGA
>NW_009925301.1:387-1014 GCF_000696875.1 Nestor notabilis | reverse complement strand
GGGAGCAGAGAGAGGAGAGGGGGGGACAGAGTCACCACAGAAGAACCACCAAGCCCCGAGGGACAGGGGACAGTGCCCAGGAGACAGCGCGGGGGGTGCAGGGGAGACAGAGCAAGTGGGGCTCAGCAGTGGTTGAGCATCCAGGGGCATCATCCCCATGGATGGGATGGTGCGTCCGTGGGCATCCAGGGCCTGAGGGACCCGTGGCCGTGGTCTCACCTTCCGCCTGCCCGGCAGAACCCTCTGTCTTGGACGGTGTCATCAGCTTCTTCCGCCGGTGCTTCTAGCGGTGATGGTGGCGGGTCCCGACCCGCGCTGCCGGGGCTGGAGATGGCTTCAAAGGGGGCATCTGTGGAGACACCAACACTGATGGGTACCAGTGACACTGAGAACACCAGGGCCAGCGGGGCCAAGGGGGTCAGTGGGGACTTGGGAGCCACCAGGACCTCTGGAGCCACCAGTCACCAAGCTCACCTGGGTTAGTGACCATTGAAGCCACCAGGGTGACCATGTCCACCAGAGCTACTGGGTTCTCCATGGTCACCAGGTTCACAAGTGTCACTGGGGCCACCAGAGCCACCAAACCCACAAGTCACTGGGGCCAACAGGGCCATCGGAGGGTGACCA
>NW_009925301.1:0-297 GCF_000696875.1 Nestor notabilis | reverse complement strand
GCCACCATGTTCACCATGGAATCCAAGATCACCAGGGCCACCAAGGGCCACCAGGTCTCCAGGCTTACCAGGTCCACCAGGCTCACTGGAGCAACCACACAATGGGACAAGAGGACACTCAGATGGGGCACAGGGTGCCTGGTTCTATCCCGGGGTGGTGGCCGGGTCCACTGGGACAGGAGGTGGCTGATGGGGACAGGAGGTGGCACAAGGGGACTGGAGGTGTCAGTGTCACTCACCGGAGGAGACTCTGGCGCTGGAGGCGGAGGCGCAGCGCTGCAGCGACCGCTCGGCTTT
>NW_009925300.1:472-1376 GCF_000696875.1 Nestor notabilis | reverse complement strand
ACCCCGCGCACGTGTGACCCCGCACACGCCTGGCCCCAAACATGACCCTGGTGCATGCACACGTGTGACCCTGCACAAGCGTGTCCCTGCACATGCCTGGCCCCACACATGTCATTCCCGCGTACACACATGACCCCGCACACACGTGACCCTGCACACGCCTGGCCCCGCACATGTGTGATCCTGCACACACGTCCCCGCACACGCCTGGCCCCACACATGTCATTCCCACATATACACACGTGACCCTGCACACGCGTGACCCTGAACACACCTGGCTCCAAACATGACCCTGGTGCATGCAGGCGTGCGACCCCGCACACGCCTGGCCCCGCACACGCCTGGCCACACACACGTCATTCCTGCATGCACACACGTGACCTTGCACACGTGACCCCACACACACATGACCCCACACACGCATCTCCCCACACACGCCTGGCCCCACATGTGTCATTCCCACCTGCACACGTGTGACCCCGCACACACGTGACCCCGCACACACGTGACCCTGCACACACATGACCCCGCACAACATGACCTCACACACACATGACCCCGCACACGCGTGACCCCGCAGATGCGTGACCCTGTACAAGCCTGGCCCCAAACATGACCCTTGTGCATGCACACGCATGTCCCCACACACGCCTGGCCCCACACGTGTCATTCCCGCATGCACACACGTGACCATGCACATGCCTGGCTCCAAACATGACCCTGGTGCATGCACACGCATGACCCTGCACATGCGTGACCCCACACACACCTGGCCCCAGACATGACCCTGCGCATGCACATGCATGACCATGCACACACATGACCCTACGCGTGTCTGGCCCCAACATGACCCTGTGCATGCACATGTGTGACCCCACACACACGTGACCCCACACACACTGGG
>NW_009925300.1:0-441 GCF_000696875.1 Nestor notabilis | reverse complement strand
CTGCCCACACACACACATGACCCCGCACACGCGTGCCCCTGCACACGCGTGACCCCGCACATGCCTGGCCCCACATGTGCCATTCCCACGTACACACACATGACCCTGCGCATGTCTGGCCCCAACATGACCCTGGTGCATGCACATGCGTGACCCTGCACACGCATGGCCCTGCCACACATGACCCTGCACACATGTGACCCCGCACATGCCTGGCCCCACATGTCATTCCCCCATGCACACGCGTGACCCCACACACTCATGACCCCGCACACCGTGACCCGCACACACGACCTTGGACACACGTGACCCCGCACATGCGTGACCCCACACACACATGACCCCGCACACGCGTGACCTACCCTGGCAGTGGCTGCTGTTGAGGCGCTTGTAGCCCTGGGGACAGTCCCCACCGAGCTCCCCCCGCACCGGGCCCGGCTT
>NW_009925299.1:0-14451 GCF_000696875.1 Nestor notabilis | reverse complement strand
TATATCTATATTTACGACAAAAACGATGGTATATTGAAAAATGCTGTGGGATTTGAGCATGACATGAATGGCATGGAATAAGGGGTGGATACTGTCCTGGGTTCAGCTACAGCAGTCATTTTTTCTCCTTCTTAGTAGCTGGTGCAGTGCTGTGTTTTTGACTTTCAGTCTGGGAACAATGCTGATAGCACCGATGTTTTTAGTTGTTGCTAAGTAATGTTTACTCTGACCAAGGACTTTCTCAGTCTCATGCTCTGCCAGAGAGGAGGGGAAGCCTGGAGGAAGCAGAGGCAGGACACCTGACCCAAACTGGCCAAAGGGGTATTCCATACCACAGCACGTCATGCCCAGTATATAAACTGGGGGGAGTTACCCGGAAGGCCCAGATCGCTGCTCTGGTCGGGCTGGGTATCGGTCGGCGGGTGGTGAGCGGTTGTGTCCTTTTCCCTTGTTATTCCTCTTATCATTATTATTGGTAGCAGTAGTGGTTTGTATTATACCTTAGTTACTGGAGAGCTGTTATCTCAACCCGTGGGAGTTACCTTCCTTCGATTCTCCTCCCCATCCCTCCGGGAGCAGGGGGAGGAAGGAAAAGGGGGGGGAGTGAGTGAGCGACTGCGTGGTTCCAAGTTGCCGGCTGGGCTTAAACCAAGACATCCTGCTAAGCCATATCATCTGCTTCGCCTTTCCTCACTATCCCCCCTCTTTGTCAATTTACTACTTCCAGTGTGAGCAGCCCAAGAAGAGAGACATGCATCCAAAAGCAAGTTCTGATGATACTGATTTAACATTTTTTCCAGAAAAAGTCTAATTATACATGTTCTCTCTTTTCCAAGAAAGGTGTATGCAGAAGTTTGCAAAATACCACACATGACAGATTAATAAAGCAGCCCTGAAGTTTTTAAAATTACACACAAAAACCCCACAAAGCCCAAATTAAATGATGTGTTTGAATCTCTCTTTGCTTTCAATATTCGGAAAGACTTCTCCTCAGTTCAGCACTAAACAACTATATCTATTATTTACAAGTCACTGCAGCCTTTTCTTAAGAGGTACACAGCACAGAAGCAATGGCTGTGCATAAGACAACAGTGAAGATACTGCACAGCTAGTGCCTTAAGCCATTTCATAATGAAAGTAAAATTAGAGAAGCAGTTCCTTTGACATCTGTAGGACTAAAATTTTCCAAATAAGATAGCACAATCTGTGATTTATTCCCCGCCCCCCCCCCATTTAAATAAACTGGAAAATTCTGCAAATACAGCAGAAGCAAGGCTTCCTTTTCAGAATGAAGTCAGTTTCCTTCCTGAGCTTGTGGTCAGTAGGGTTTGGTGGTTGTTTTTTTTTGTGTTTTTTGTGTGTGTGTTTTTTGGTGGTTTTTTTAATATATTTTTTTTTTTTTTTTATTTACTGGAGGAACCAGTGTATGATTGAAATGGGAGGAATGGGTGAAAGCTGCAGTACTTTTTCCTATGAATATAAGTGTTGTCAGATAGCTGCTGTACTCACATGAGTCTGTTGCAGTCAGAGGGAATAAGCAAAAAATTTCTTCTGTGCACAAAGTTCAGTTTTAACAGAATTACTTCTTTATACTATCACTTTTATGTACTCCATAGTTATAGAATGTCTGCAGCAGATGTCTACACTGCTTGAAAGAAAGGGATGATTTTTAGTGTTATTTAGAGATACTTCCACTATTTTCTTCTAATCTTTTACAAATAGCCTCTAGATCAGTAATTTTTAGAAACCAAAGATCTAGGCGTAATTCACCTTAAGCACGTCCTGGAACATGCACTGAGAATGTTTTGCTGTCTGTTCTAGCCTGCACATTCCTCCCAAGCTTCATGCAAGTCAACTCTTAGATTGGGCAAAACTTGTTTATAATAAATAAATTGATTCTCACATCATAGTCATTCAAACTCAGTCCTTTCCTGTTTTATAGCAAAATTTTTTACATGGTAAAATTACTTTAAATTTCATAACAAAACCTTGACCTATGTTTCTGAAAGCTTGTTTGGGGAACAGGAGACAACTGGCTTTCCATATGGCTTTGGTTTCATTCCTTGGCCTGTTATTTCACTCTTGTATATAACTCACTCCCAAGGTAAAGAAGAAATATCTTCATTACCTTCTCAAGGGGTGTTTCCTTCAGCTTTCTTGTGCACTCCTAATGTAGAGTCTAGCCCATGATAATATCACCAATTTGCAGCTGTGTAATGTTTCCTCTTTAAGGTATGACTGACCCACACTGCTGATTCCTATCTCCCAGGAAAAGTTAGCATTTTCTAGCCAGCTAAATATTTAGGATGGTCACAATTTCACCTCTATCTATGACTTAACTTTGTAAAACAACTGTATCTCAGCCAATGATAAATGACCTGGTTTAGAACTCACAATTTTGTCCTCAAAACAATCCATAATGCATTGTATATTTTGTATAATATCCATCGAAACAAATGCCCTGGCTGTTCCTTGTTTCAATGAGACACCTTATACATAACCCATCAATGCATAGTGTTAGAAGGGCTGTTTCAAAGCAATTACATTGTTTTTACCAATTAAAAAAAAGAAAAAAGATAAAATTATTTTTAAACAGCATAAGGTCTGGACTATTTATTTTTCAAAGATGTATTTATACATTTCATTTAACACTGATTTGCACATCAGGGAATCAAGCTCATTCTTTTCCACCGACTTTTGTGCAAACCTCAAAGCATCTGGCTTTCTGTACCATTGTCTTTCTCCTTAGTATTGTGAGAATGAATACCTCAAAGATTGTGAGGAACTGAGATACTACGCAGGGAATGAAATGTTAAGAGGGCAGAGGAAGTATTCTCTGCAGGAAGAAAAATAAGCACAAAGCACTATCATGCATAGATTTTAAGTAGTGTAATTTTTTCCCTCAACTTAAAACTATTTGAGCAGGGGATTTCAAAAGCAGAAGGAATATCTGAGAAAGACATGTAAACTGGGCAAGCAACCACATGGTGCCTTAGAAAGACACCATCCAAACTTGTCCTGCAGTTTGGATTCTGTATCAGAGTGCAGACATTTCCAAAGGTTCAAACCCTTCATTCTGCAGTCATTAATGGGCTAGAAAGGAAATCAGGCCTGATGTTAAGAGATTTCCTTTCAATATTATTCTATGTCTTTAATATCTGCAAATTGAGCTTTACTTCTTACTAAAAGCTAGCTGCCAACCATGTCTTCAACATTACTAAGACTGGCTTATTTCTGCATTAGTCATACATAAAATGTCACCTAGTAATAACATCCAGACCTTAGATTGTAATGAAAATGTTCTCCCTCTCTCTCAAGCTACATATAACAAAATGAAATATATACATTGTTAAAAACAGCTTCAGTGTTGAAATTCTAGTATCAGTTCAGAGCAGATGTCACCATCTGGCTTCCTCCACTAGTAACTCTATAAGACTATTTAAGTCTCCTGATTTGCTTCTATACAGAAAGTAATTAGAATGAAACACAAGGAATGAGATCCAACTGTGATAAAATGGAGGTGTTTTCCTTCATTAAACTGAACAAAGATTATAAAAAGAAAAGTCAAAAAAACCTGAACAGTTTCAATTTGATGAACATCATCTTTCTTCCTTTTCCTTAAATAATGAAAAGTATGTTTGTAATTATTAGTGTTATTTATTCATTTGGCAGGTATCTATATGTTTTGTTTCTTTTTTTAAAATGCAACATTAATATTTTTCATCTAATCCTTGATTTTTTTTTTCTCAACTATATGGTCAATTGATGTTATAAAAGTTTCCTATTTATTTATTTATTTTTAACTTAACAGTTTCTAGGATTTTGGTCAAATTATTTTCCACTTCCTTGATTTAGAAACAGAAATCTCAATATTGTTTTCATCATGTTACTGGGTAATTAGCATTGTAAAATAGCAACATATTTAGGCAATGTAAAATGTTGATTAGGTGACTTGAAAAAAGCAGGGAATTTAAAAAGAATCTAAAGCTACAGTTTTGAATATAGTTCAAAATTTGAAGATCCAAAGGTCTCTCTTCAATTATTCAACAAAGCAGGAAAAATGAAACGCAAGTTTAAAATAAACAAACAAAATCTTTTGGGCATAGATAATACGACTATGATCATGTATTTCAGATAAAAGTTCTCCACTGGACTTTATAACCTCAAAATAGAGTTCATAGGTACCAGATGAAATTACACATAGTCATACCTAGAGAGACACCCACTCATATATACACATAAATATTTATTTCCTTAACTATTCACATCAATTTTTTATTTTTTTTTTTTTTTTTAAATAAGAGTTTGAGTGTCCTTCCATACCACTGATTCTCCTTAAAATCTATTAGAGGAAGGAATTAACACCAATTGTCTTGGCCCATATTTTTTCTCAGCAAGTTGTTCTCTTATTTACCTTAGCTGTCTCTAGTAAACAGGGTGTGAATTTTCACAGTGTCTTGCTGGAGGGTCCAGTATTTTGAATTATATAAGATGAATTACCTAACATGTGCATTCTACATAGCAGCTTTAACAGCTGTGACAGTGTTCCTTGTGTTGCTTTACTTTTTTATTTATTTTCTGACTGAGATAAAGCATTCTCAGTTTTTTCTTCACTAATGTACAAATGAAGCTGCAATGCATTTCTAACCTGCTGTTTTTAATTTTTAATTCTTAAAAGCATTCAACACAGTTCTAAAAAATTACAGTGATTTGCAGTCAATAATGCAAAACTGAAAATAAAACTAAAAGAAAGAGTATTAATAAACTTATTGAACTTTATTAAAAAATAAGAATAATGTAATGTTTGTATCTCAGAGGACACAGAATACGTGGAAAAACATTTTCTAAGTGTCCCCAGACCAAATGGTATTTTGCCTTCCACCTTCATTCCAAGCTTATAGGAGGCTGTGTAATTCACCTATATCATGCTGGCTATGCTAATAAGGAAACAGAAGGTAACAGCATTTTCTGGCATTCACTACAAATCTCTTTCAAGCTAGCCTTTCTGAGAAGCATACTCCTTTAGTTAATAGTGCAGTACACAATGATTTTAGTTATGAAAATGTTTATTTCTTTCTGCTAAAGATCTTACCACAATTTCCTGGCAAATCATACTATTCTTTAAGTAAATGTCTTTCAAATCTTCTCCACAAATCTTAGTAGACAATTCATATCTAACTGTCCATCACACACTGACGGTCAATGATGATTTACTTAGTTACAAATTGCCAATATCCAATAATTCCAGCAAAACATTTCTTTCCAGTATCAAGACAGCTACAAAACTACAGATATATATTCATTAAACTGTTGCAAAGGTGCATCCAACACTGGATATCATATCAGTGCAACTGCTAGTTGTGGACAACTGCAGTATGGCTGCCGTGGAGTTTCGTATGTGCACATATACAAGACAAATGGCTTACAGATACTGTAAAAGAAACATTTCAGTATGTGTTCTTATTGAGTGGGTGCGTTACATTTGAACACATTGCAGCATATTTTCTTCTGGCTTGTTGCAGTATTTATCATTTTGTGTGAGAAAGCTGGAGCAGAAACATACAAACTACTTAAAGTTAGATTTTAACTTAACCCAGTTATGCATGATTTCATAGTACTCCGCTGATGCTCAGGCCTTTGGTCATTGATCTGAGCACAAACAACAGTCAGAAAGCCAAAGTCA
This sequence comes from Nestor notabilis, assembly GCF_000696875.1. NCBI lineage: Eukaryota > Metazoa > Chordata > Aves > Psittaciformes > Psittacidae > Nestor > Nestor notabilis. The sequence goes on along the minus strand of NW_009925299.1, from coordinate 8,768 downwards.
GAAGACAGGGACAGTAAAAAGAAATAGTTAATACCACTGATGCAGAAATATTAGTAAATAAATAGTTTAGAAAAGAATATTCACTAAATTTGGAAGCTTGTGTCAGAATCACAGGATCAACTAGGTTTGAAAAGACCTTTAAGATCATTATGTCCAACCGTTACCCCAGGACTGCAAAGTCAACCACCAAACCATGTCATTGAGGGCCTCATCTGCAAGGTTTTTGGATACTTCCAATGACAGTGATTCCACCACTTCCCTGGAACCCACAGGGAAGCCTGTTCCAATGGCTGACTACCCTTTCAGTGAAGAAATTTTTCCTACTTTCCAATCTAAACCACCCCTTGTGCAGCATTGTAAACCACTGGAAAAACACAGCCAATGTGGTGAAGGCAGTGCAAACACTAATTCACAGCAAACAAGATGTTAAAGGTACCACAAAGTCAGTAGCAGTACTGATCAGTGTATGCCAGTAACTATCATGCTTACCTGGTGCAGATTTGATTACAGTTGATTGGAAAAGAACTGTTGAATTAGAATTAAAAGTAGAGACGGAACACAAAGCCAAAGGTACTGTTAGGATCAAAGCAAAGCAAGCCTGGATTTTTTAGCTAGGAAGACAATAGAAGGGGCAGTAATGAAAGAACCATTGCAAACTTTTCTGTCTCTTTTTTTTTTTTTAAACATATTGTGAAAACTACATTAAGGCTGTATATGCTATAATACTCATGGGAATAACTGCAAACAGAACAGAGCTGATGCCTCTGGTACAATGAAAATAAATCGGAAAAATCCTCCAGTTATGATTACAGATATAGATGAATCAGCCTGTTCAAGGTGAGATAATGGTGCTGGTAACACATTAGCCATGCAAACTGTCTATGGGCCATTATTCTGCTGTGGCATTACATGTCTTAAGTGCTAACCATTGTATCTGAGTTACAGTAATGCCAGTAACATTTTTCATTTTTAACACTTCAGCAAAACTATGCATTTTTCTTCGCCCTGTTCATATTCTGTGATCACAATGTAACATTATTAAAATTTGAACGGAGAGAATTCCAAAGTTTAACATTCCATTATCATTACTCTGGGTTACATTGATTTTCCACCAGCTGGACTCAGAACACCTTGTTCAGGTCAGACTAGTTTTATTTTTTAATCAAGAGATAATACATTGTTTTGAAATAAGAAACTTCTGTCAGTGACATAGTATTATTTTCAGCTGCTTGAAACACAAACAGTATTAGTGATTTATTGCAATCACTTCCCATAATCCTCAAAGTAGTAAAGACAGATTTACTCATTATTTTTGTGATCACAATCAATAATAGGTGTACATTTATCGTCTCTGAAAGAAGCAAGGTTTCTCTTGTTCGGAGATGAAGACAGTTTCAAATTAGATTCATTTTTTCTTATTACCTCAATCTGTTTGCATTCTTGTGCTTTCTAATGTCAGCTACTGCAACTAGTCCACAAAAATGTATCACATCTTCCACAGTTATTTATACACATAGTAGAAGCAACAAAAGCAAAATCAAGCAACATGTATTAAACAGCATGGTCAGAATAAACTACTTACTCTGCTGTGCTGTGAAAGAAGAAATGGTAAAAAGCAGTATTAGGAAAGAGGAATTGTCTGGCTGGTAGCTGTAAAGTGTCCATATCATTCATTCTCTAAATTATGTTGCATACATAATACAGCCTGCTATATTTTATAAATGCATATTAATAAGAATAACTTTATTTCTTTTTTATTCTTTTTTCATTGGCTTGTTCTATTTTTTTTTGTTGAAATTTAACTACATTAGATATACCCCAGTTACCCAAGCATTCCCTGATTCCCCTTAAAGTCTTAATGTGGGAGTGCAGCAGAAAGTGGATGATGAGGTTCAAGAAAAGCCACTACCTAAACAACTTTTACTTGCTTATTTATGTATAAAAACATTAATGCACCACAAGTACAAATGGGAAGATTATGTTCCAACCATATCAAATAATCCCACTTCTTTAGTAATCTGCTAAATTTTATTGTTACTAATGCTAACACTTTTATTTGCTAGACAATACAGAATTTCTGTACAATTATATAAATTTTGTACATATTATTTTAAACTATATGTGCATATACTTTTTACTCAGCAAAACTAATATTTACAGAAATAAAGCTTTTTGAGGAAGAAAAAAACCCATCTCTGAATTACAAACACAGTTTCCCCCCTTTGTCTTCTCCGTTTTGAACAGCCACAGAACATTGTATATGATATGCAAGGTTGCAGAAGTCCAAAAACTTTTAGGTCACAACCTGTGAAATCCAAACCACCTGAAGGTGAGTACCTCAAAATAGACATAAACTTTTGCTAATATGTTACACTAACCTTCAATCATATTTTACAATGTGTACACTTCTTATGTACATTTTGTAACTCAGAACTTCCTTTCAGGAGATGACTATGCTTCTAAATTAATAGTCAACATCTATGATCAATATAATTACGTGTACAAAAGTTCCAACTATAATTTGCTCTTGCAAAATGATCTATAATGTATTATACAAAACAGTATTGAAAGTCAAATCAGTATGTGTAGACATGTAGCAAAAACACTCATGGACACACATATACAGAGTTCTATCCTAATCTGCATTTAAGTTTCCTCTTGTTATTCAGAGTTACATAGATTTTGAACTGGAAAAGTGATCTACAAATCCTGTTATTTGGCCTGTAATCAATAAACACATATGAAATAAAATGTACTTCATTAGCATCTGTAACAAAAAACAGTAGCTGCATATGGTCCACTACTAAAACAGAATACATTCATGATCTTGCTGTAAAGCTACTTTGTGAGACAAAATTGAACTAAAATCTGGAAACTGTTTATAGTTAATACATAGTAGAGAAGGACTGGAGTTCAAGGAACCAAAAATAAACACAAGCCATCAGTACCTGGACAGTTTAACACAGACAACATGAGTAAATCCATACTAAATAACTAACAACTGCCCTCCTGACAGTATCACCTGACATGCAAAACATGTATTCCCAATGGATCAAAAAACATTCTTAATGAACTGCCAATCTTTCGATGATTTACCTATTATTTTTTTATAGGCTTCTTGGCTGCTTGATATATTTTTGCATTAAGGAGAAAAAGGGAACCAATGCGCTAAGATGAGAGACTAAAATATTGCTTTATTTCAAACAAGAACCACTTATATGATCCAAACCCCACTGAAGATGTTGAAATGAATGGGACCATTTCTATTGACAAGTGCTGAATCCAGCTTCTTTGAAGATTCTTCAGTTCTTTATTTATGGTAGAAAAAGGGAAAAATTACCATCTCAAGCCAGAGGAAAATGATACATTAGGTTGTTTTCACGGAGAGAACAAAAAGCAGCAGCTTACTTCATTGCACTTCTCTGGTTACTAGAGACTGCTGGACAGTACACAGCAATACGCAAAGGTCACCTTTCTGCTTTTATGACACCAGATCATGCAAAGCATTTTATGATTCATGTAAGTGTGAATCAGACTTTTGTGGTCACTGTTACAAAAAAATTCCAAAGCAACTGAAAAAGTCTGTTATTTTTTGCCTGTGATAGCCTTTGCCAGTACCCCAATATTCCTCCTGTAAAGGGAGGAGGAGTCTCATCTGGTGATATAATTCTGCAAGGTGATACTGCAGTGGCCAGGCCAGCCATCTGCTGAGCTAAAGACAAGTACAAATGAAGTGCAGAAAGCCTGCAAGGGAAATAGATGTTTAGCAAAGAAGAAAAGCAAACTTATTTACTAAGAGACAACCAATACCAAAGTTGGTGAAATCCAGTTCCACAGTATTACATAGTTGTTATTACCGATAACACATCTGTAGCTGATAGGCATTTCAGTTACTAATGTGTTTCTTTAAAAAGTGCACCATGATCTGTGTACCGTCACTGACTGCACAGGTCAGTGCAGTCAGCTCATTAGATCACAACCCTATCTCTTTCCTTTAAACAAATGGCTCTTGGTCTTTGATACCTGCTGTTCATTGCTATTGACTGCTGCTTTGCAGTCTTAGAGTTGATAACAAGTGATTCATCTGCTATGAGTAGAAGAGCTCTAGTCATTATGACTTTGTGACTCCTGTGTGAGTGGCTGAGCCAGAATGGCTTTGTCGTGTTGCCAGTTCCCATACAAGGCTAGTCCAATGCGAAGGACCTCAGATTTTACTATGTGGTATTTGCTTCCTATCTTTTTCCTGTGACTTCATGCATTTAAATAAATCATCCATATTTAGTGACCGAAATGCACTGATGATCCTGTTCCTTGCTTATCTGCAAGCCGAGCCATGCCTATTTATGCCAGCTGAGATAATGCCTTACACTTTAGAAGTTCCCAAAAATATTGCGCAAAGTTTGCTCACCTTTGATCTAAGGAGATCATCTTCAACTCTAACAACAGCCTCCCTGCCTACACCTTCAGTTTCAAGATTTACAACTGCAATCTGTACTTATTGTTTTAATGTGAGTTTACAGCATGCCAACATCCGAACTTGCCCTTTAAGCTGATGATTGTTTGCAAACTTTGAACAAACAGAAAAAAATAAATTGTAGACTCAGTGAATTGTTATTTCTTTTTTGTAAAGCAAACCAAAACATGATAGGCATTACAGAAATGTTACACTTCAAATAAAGGTACCAGGAGCCTAGGGGGAAATGGATGGCTATATAGCCCTTTGAAGCTAGCTACTGAATTAAATTGCAATTTTAATTCACTGATCTTAATTCTCTTTGGAAAAGAAAGAAGATGAGAAATTATCAGGAATATTAGAAATCTCTTTTTATTTCCTGCTGCTTAAAGATGCTATTTTTAGAGTTTTTCTGATTGAATAAAATGATAAAGCTATGAAGTGGAGCAGGCTTTATTTTGTTTTGACCCTCCTCCTCCTTCCTCCCCCCCTCAGTGAAAGGAAACAAAACAAGTGTTTTTAATTGCAGTGGTCCTGGAATATAACTAAAGGTCAGAAATATCTAGGTGAAATTAAACACAGTTATTCAAAATTTATTTAAAAAAACCCCACAAAACTCTTAAAATATTCAGTTCCTTCTCTGCTTCAGTCTACAGGCCATGAGAACAGACAGCTTTATCTTCTGAAATTTGGATATGTAACATTATTATAGAATCATGGAACAGTTTGTTTTGGAAGGGAACTCAAAGATCATCCAGTTCCAACCCCCTTGCCATGAGCAGGGACACCCTCCACTACCCTAGGTTGCTCAAAGCCCCATCCAACCTGGCCCTGAGCACTTCCAGAGATGGGACAGTCACGCCTTCTCTGGGAAACCTGTTCCAGTGTCTCACCACCCTCACGGTGAAGAACTTTATCCTTATATCTAATCTAAATCTACCCTCTTTCAATTTAAAGCTATTTTCCCTTGTCCTATCTCTACTTGCTCTTATAAAATGTCTCTCTCCAGATTTCTGCAGGCCCCATTCAGGTAGTGGAAGGCTGCTCTAAGGTCTCCCTGGAGTCTTCTTCAGGCTGAACAAGCCCAACTCTCTCAACCTGTCTTCATAGAAGAGGTTGCTCCAGCCCCCAGATAATCTTTGTGGCACTCCTTTGGACTTGTTCCAGCAGGTCCACATCCTTCTTATGTTGTGGGCCCCAGAGCTGAACACAGTACTCCAGGTAGGGTCTCACAAGAGCAAAGAAGAGGAGGAGAACCACCTCCCTCTATGATTTGTTTTACAAATTTAGAATGACACATACTTACACAGAATGTGAGTGTGTTGGTATGTTTTTAAAATAAATTTCAATCTTTATATTACTTTACAGTTATTATGAATAAAAAAGCAATAGAAAGACAATATGAAAACAATAAGTAAGTCAAACCTGAGTTTTCATTTCAGTTATGTATTTTGACATCCACTCTGGCACATTTTATAAATATTAAAGATCCATATCAGATTAAAAAGACATGACTTCAGAAAAATTAAGTATTAAAAATATACTAATGAATAAACAATTCACTACACTGAGTCTTGGCTGAATATTACAATATTAACACCATAAAAATGTGGTGATATTTCATTGTCTAGTACTAGAAGTAATTTTACTTAGGGCCATGCTTGTTCAGCTCACAATTAAGAACAAGTAACAAGATATATTACGTGGCTAACTTGATTTACCCATAAGTTCCAGTTCTGGAACAGATACCAGAGGTAAACAATCATCTCTTTCAGTTTCCACGAAATGCCTTGTTTCCACGAGGCAAGTCTGTTGCAGACATTGGCTTCAAACAGAAATTAAAGTCTTTCATTACTCTCTTTCTCACAGAACTTCACATTTTATAGTCATTAAAAGCTAAAAATCATGTTGTCTTTGGCACTGAAAATGCAGTCCTGTCGTATGCTGATTGATATTCCCCCCACCCCCAAACCCAATTAGAACCAAATTAAGGTAGAAAACTTAGATCAGTGAGACTGTCTGTTCACATGTATGCATCCACTAGTCCATTCTGCTTACTCTTTTAACTGTCAGGTATTTTCTGTATTTCAGAAATTATACAAATCCCAGTTAAACTGATGGTTGAAGCACAGATAAGAAACAGCATACCCTTTACAACTGACATCCTAAAGTTAGGGCACTCATTTCATTGTTCATCTGGGTCCCTATCACAGCAAGGGCAGAACTTACCAAGAAGTCCAGGTCCAAAACTGGAACTTACTGTTAAATAATCAACAATGCCTTCCTCCAGATTCTCTTCTTCTCCACTTTAAACAAGCATCTTCAATAGCCCCATAATATTTGTGGTGATAAAGCCATAAAAGAACTCGAATCATGATTTTGACTGTATCCATATTACAAAGTAGTACAGTGCAATGAGCTAGTGGTGTTGGGAAAAACAATTGCTGCTGAGGATCTAAAATCAGTAGTACATAGATATGGGGGTGGGAGGATGAAGAAGAGTGAGAAGAGTACTTCAAAATAGCTCCAGACTGGCTGCAGGGAAGCAATGCTCACCAGCAATTGAAGACCACCAAGCTCACTCCAGAAGTACTTCTTTTGCTTTAGATTAACACAAAACACAAACACAGTTCAAGCACTCCCAAATGGTTGTGTGAGGCAAACTAAAGCCCAGTCAGTGGGAACATCCAGGAAATTGACTCCAGTAGAATGCTCCCTGGCAAAGCTGAATTGCTAATGTAGATCCACCCCTAGGAACAGTTTGCAAAACTCTGAACCACTCAGTAACTCAAAGCTGGACTCCAGTCCAAGAGACATCAAAACTCTCCAGACCAGCAACTCCTGGAAGAGCTCCACTACTGGCCCAGAAGTTGAGTAAAGACATGAACTCTGCCTTAAGCTCAACCTAATGAGTCCACCCTAGAGATGCACTAATTCAGGACAGAGCTATACTAAGAGTTAAAATGCAGACTGAAGCTTATTTCTGACTGGCTGAGTGAGATATGTAACTGTATTCATCTATGTTGAGGCACCCTAAGAGATGTATGTAGGAAATGATCAAGCACTGCAAAGATTGTAAGACTGCATACACACATAAATGCTGACAGACTCCTACTCAGAAGCCTTTACCATTTAGCGTTCTTTTGTCTAAAAATTTTTTCTTAGCACTGGTCAGATACTGTGTTGCCCCTGCAAATTAATAATGGAAGAACTATGGCTCAAGTTTTAAAATAAAATGTGAAATCTGAAAATTCAAGATGCTAACAGCATTGTCCAGGCAATCACTTATTTTTCAATTTATCGAAAGGCTTTAAGCATTGGATACTCTGAATTTCCCCAAAATTAAAGAGAGATCTCTCTGGCCTTTGCCTCCTAATTTTAACGAAAGTGCTCATAACTTTACACACTGAGGATTCCCCAAAAGAGGGTACAGTCCACTGTTTCTGTAACAGTAGAAAAGCTATGAAGTCTATTTCTTGGGATTTTGAGAATTAAAAAGTCATTCTGCTAGTGACAGGAACTATCCTCAGTGCCTTTTTTAGCCTTTATATGTGGGCCATTCACATAACAGGAGTACAAATAAAACAGTGACTAAGTTGAGGATCTATATGAATGTGGTGCTTCAAAAGAGGTGAGGAAGTCAGTAGTTCTTGACTTGGTAAAATGGAACAAGGTCTAATAATGAAGTTACAAAAAGAAATAACTAGAAGGAATCAAAGCAGAGACACCACAACCTGTTACACTAGAACTCCCACGGAAGACCATCCCTGCCTCTGGAGACCTCAAATGCATCTCTGCAGATGGAAAAGGAAATGATCTTGGTAAAAGAGCTGACGTGTTAACATTTCCTAAAGCACAGCAAAAGGAACAGCTACAGGCTAGTATTTGTACCAGTATCCAAAATTGTCAAAAGCATAAAAAGAAGAATGTTGACCTTCATATAATTGCTTTTGCTGTCTTTCATCATCATTTTACAGAAAACATACATATTTCAGTATATTTGAGAAAGCTATGAATATTGACTGAGGTAATCACACCAAGAAAAAGCCAATGCTGCTACACAAATGCTACTCATGATGAATTAGCTAATGGCTCAGAGCAGTAGGACAAATTGTCGTGGTATTTCAGCTAGAAGTACCATTTGGTTATTATGTCAGTTAGCAAAAGAAAAAATAAATAAAAGGACAGATCTGTGGGAAAAGCATTGCTTGTGTTGCAGATTTGCAACATGATATAACTCAAAATGATTCAATACTATCTGTATGGACAAAACTTTCAAAAGTCTTGTCCATACAGATAGTATTGAATCATTTTG